>NC_134836.1:72738721-73043854 GCF_004210375.1 Tachypleus tridentatus | reverse complement strand
AAATGTAAAAAATATGTTGGAAAACCTGACTGATTTTATGTTATATAACTATATAGTTATTGTTATTATATAAATGTACCACTTGTCTACTAGTAAGGAGCTCAAATAATATAACAGGCGTCATTTTTCTTTGCTAATTATCTGTTTAACGTAAAAATGTATTTTTACAGTTGTCAAATTGTAAAGGTTGTTATCAATGTTTAATATGAAAATATATTATGAAGTGTAAGAAATTTCTATATTTATTCAATTGAAATTTTAATATGTTAATGAAGATTATTGTTGAACTTAAAGAATTATAACACATTACTATTATTGTTAACTTATTTGAAGTTTTATTTTTTCTGTTTTTTACGTGACCTGGTGAGTACGTAAACTGATTTTAAATACGACTCTCTGTCTTAAGATCGAATTGAAGTGGTTTCTGAAGGCTACGCCTTCACTTGACTTCAAAATCTACAGTTCCAAGATGTGCTTGGCGAACAACAGCACTCATTTTGATGTGTCTTACTGCTTTGTGGTAAGTTACGACTGTAAGTTTTAACTGTGACGCATTATCCATAGCTTATTTAATTACAATATGTATTTTAATGGACTTGAAACACGTGATTCTTATTTATTTATTTTCTGTAATGATCATGCAGCGTACTTTGTTTTCTACACCTGGAAATATAAACCTCAGGAAGAACGGAATGTTTTGAAAAACCGTGTCGAACACAAACAGCTTGGTGATGAAAAGATAACCACTGATGAATTGGATATTTTGGAGGCTATGCCACTGATCCCTGAATGTGAGAAGAAGGTCTCTGAAAAGAATGTTAAGAAGACAAAAACTAATATACTAAGAAAGAAAAGAGTGACCAAACGAACAACCCTGGAGACGATATATGAAAACGACCTAGAAGAAAGGAATACTTTGGTTCGAAATTCAATTAAGTTCTTATTCATCTTACGTAATAATTAATATTTGATGCAAGTAAATTCACATTTTTACAGTTAAAAAAAAAGATGCGTTCAGAGAATCTTTAATGTTCAGAGTCGTTTGAATGCGTGCAATTTTTTTCTCCAAAATAGACTTATACATGTTCGATACCATTGAGGTCTAATAAGTCTATATGCTAGTTAAATTGATGAATCACCTCTTCTTCAATCTTAGTACATGTTGGAAGACAATTACCATCCATTAAACTGAACACAGAGCCAATCATAACAATATATGATTGTGTAAGAAGTTCGCATTACCTTTACTGATGTCCATAGCATTAATAACATATGGAAAACATAAAGATCAGAATGCCCTTTCGTAATTTTTTATTCACATACATACTACCATTACTGATAATAAAAGCGAATTATTTTGTACATTAGTGGCACCATAATATATCATTTCCGCTCATATTGCTCACTTTATTTCGTTTTTTACTTATGTACAATGAAATGACGTCATGTTGGAGCTTTGAACATCTGATTCAGATATTATCAGGTTACACATAATCGGTATATAACGGCAACTTGCTTTAAAGGTGGATTGGGACCTTCTTAGCCAAGTACCAGTGTATTTGTGCCATTTTGTTGCAAGTGGTTCAACTATATCTTGTTGATGACGCTTTCAGACATTTTACAACAGTTTTTTTCTTTTCTTTAATGCCAGCCAACTTTCATTGGTCTGAAAGACATTTAGTGAAATATCCAGTTCTCTTCTTTTGCCCTTTACTAAGATTATTGATTGTTTTTTAAAACGCTATAGGGTGCGTGATTTATTCCAAAGTTGCAAAAAAAATAAGACAGTTTGAAAACTCTTTCTCTCTGTAACATAAGCGTAAATAACCAGTCGTTTGAAATTCAGATCACATAACTTTTCATGTTTAATTTATATAACAACAAATTGAGTAGAACACTTAACATTTAATTATAAACGTACTTTCATCTTGTCTAGTTATATAACAATAAATTGAGTAGAACACTTGAACACTTGACAATTTAATTGACGTTTACCGTACTTTCATTTTGTCTAGTTATATAACAATAAATTGGGTGGAACACTTGACATTTAATTGTTACCGTACTTTCATCTTGTCTAGACAATAATATAAACAATCTAGTTATCCTTTGTGAACGTGTAAAATATAAATGGAAAACAGTATTTAAGCTATTGTCTGCTGTATATCATTCTTTATTCACTGCGTTAAGCAATGTTTGAAATAGTTTTCTAGTTTCCAGAAAACATTTATGAGATAACTGAAACCAATTTCATAATTTATTATTTTTTATAGAAACATTTATTTGGTTTTATGCATGTTATAGTAAAATTATTGCTCAAATTTTGAGTGTTGCACCACTAAACATAACTATATTCTACATCTTCAGAGAGAAACACCAGCGTCAAAACAAGGAAAAGCTATTAAAGAATATATCCAGCGACCTCTGTTTCCTAGAAATGTGAACAATTACGATGAACTTATTATCGTTAAACCAAATAGTAAACAAGGACATCGAAAAAAAAAAGGTTGTTATTCTCATTGAAAATTCTGACAGCCAAGATACGTTTATCATTGGAAAAGTTCGGAAACAAACCTGATTTTTTCTTCAAAACTGAGAAATAGAATTAATAAACGAATTTATAAAACAGCCATTGTTAATATGTTCACTCTAGAGTTAAGAGAAATCAAGATGGCTTTTATCTCCACACTATACAGTTACACTAATGGGATTGATACTCACAAAATTGCACAAAATTTTTTAAATTCAGTATCATTGATATTATTGGTTTAGCAGAAACTTACATAGTAATTTAACTATTTACATTTATGTACAAGCAAATTAAATATAAACTCTAAAAACTTAGTCTTAACATTTTATCGGAACATTCATAACTATTATTGAAATTTAAGAGACTGTGGCTTTAGTTCAACAATTCACAAGCGTTTTTTTCATGTTTTTTATTATTTCCTTCTTTGCAGCATTTACTTATTACAATATATAATGTTAAAACTTGTTTATAATATTAAATCAAAAGTAACGAAATGTTTGTATACATATTTTTCGCCCATTTAAATGTAACAGCTATTATACATTAAATGCTCATTTCGGTAATAATTGTGTGTTTGTTTATATTGTTTGTAATATAGCTCTAAGTAAATTTACTGTCATAATATAGTCCAGCAATTCACAGTTGTTACACTGAGATTTACATGCAACATTTTTTATTGAAATGTATGATCTGCATGAACTTCTTCAATTTCTACGTTTAATGTGTTTGACATAGTTGATTACTTCGCTTAAGCCACGTATTGATTCTTCAATTATTACACATTGATAATTTTCTTGTGCTTTGTCTACATGTTGGATTACGTATTAATTATACAACATTTTCAGTAGAATTGTTGTGATATGCCTATGACATATTCTGTTCTTATCTTACAGTTTATATTTATCGTTTTCAAATGGTACTCAGTGATTAACGTGTAACACTGTTAAGATATAATTTACATGCACCATTTTCGGTTATTAAAGTATTATTGACATGTGTCATCTTTCAGAGTGACGTGTAGCTGTTAGAGGTTGCGTCACACTGATTATTACAGTTTATGCCTGAAATCAATAAACTAAAAGTTGAAATACATTTTTTACTTTGTGTCTATCAGATGTGCTAGAACTCTAAATAAAGATAGCTTAACTGACTCTCGACCATAGTTAACTAGTTCACGTGTTTCACGTGCATGTATAGCGTGTCCTCTGCATAAGGAACAAGACTCTTTCCATCATCTGATAATGAATGAATGAATGTCGTCGGTGTTTGGGTACATACCCTGGAGGGTCAGGTTCTCTAAGACTTCTTCCTCCAACATCTGATAACATGGAGACATGTTTTGTTTTTTGAAAAGGACGCCGGTCTCCCATAGGAAGGTCGTGTTTTCAAAATCAAAGTTTCCGTTAGATTATTGTTGATTTGGCGCATCTTAAAAGTCCATCAAAATGTAAACAGCAGCTATGCTTTCAATCTGTTTTACAACTGAGCAGCATTCTTGAGTGTAAGTTAATAATCAACTAGAATTTTCTTATCATCAGTTTTACTATCATCAAATTCAATACACGTGCTCTGCCTGTAACTTTGTTGTTGCTCTAGTGCAGTAGTTCTTAACCTTTTTCAGTGTTTGCACCCCTTTCAAATCAGTAATCATTTCTCTGCTGGAAACTTAAATATATAAAGCATAAAGCCTGTAAAAATATAGATTTGCTTTAGTTGTCCTGCTCTACCCTGGTGAACCCCTGCTCTAGTGGCTAGTCGAAGATATTTTAATTTCGTGGTTGTTTGATCTTAATTAATTCGTCCTGACAGAAAATGTCGGACAAAAACTTAATACAATTCATCACACGATAAAACGAATATTTTATTAGTTTAAGAAATAAATTTTAAAACTAAACCGTCCTTTTAAATCCGATGCAGAATATCCACAATCACGAAAACTTCAGATTTTTACTCTCTCATGAACTACATTTTTCAGGAAAACAATTTTCAACTAACAGCAGTACTGATACATAGTGCAGAATAATTCTAATATTTTAACTACCAAAAACTGCCATCATGCTATTAAACATAGGAGGATAGATTCAGAAAATCAGATGCTCCATTATAAAGTGGTTATTTCTAATAATTTTCATATTTTATTAAATATTAATTTCATTATTTTTAAGAGAATTGTCAGGAATATTGGACAAATCTAATAACTGCAAAATAAGGAGCTTCTATTTTATTGATCAACTGCCTGATCAGAAAATGTCAGTTGATAAATAATTTTTGTTTGAATTTCGCGCTAAGCTATACGAGGGCTATTTCCGCTAGCCGTCCTTAATATAGCAGTTAAAGACCCACCGACGATTGTAGGACTACTATTTTAAAAATAAATAGTGGTATTTAACATGACTTTATAACTTCCACTACCGACGAAAGGGCGAGTATGTGTGACGTCGATTCGACCATGTGACCCCTCAGATCATGGAACGAGCGTCCGAACCACCAGCCAATTAATAAATTATGAAAATTTTGAAAAATGTCGTCCAATTTGATAATACAAAAAATATATTATTATATTTACAATAAAATTAAGTAATCCACTTTCGTAAAAACGTTTATCATTTATACTTAAATAATTAGGTTGCTCCCCTACCTTCAGTCAAAACATAATCATATTCAAATAATGGCGTATTCCACTTACCTTGAACAAAATTATCTTCCTATTATGCTTCAAAATTTGAATTGTATTTTATTTATTGTATTTTGACTTGTACAGTTATCAAAATTAAATTCAATAAAGCTTCTTTGTTTTGTATTTCATATGATTATTTTTCTTTTATATTTTATTTTGCACGTCTAGTTATATCAAAGACTATTGACGAAGAATAACGTTAATAAGTTTCAGATATTTCAAGTACTAATTTATTCTAATACTCGAGTCATCATTCAAAAGTATCATCTAAACTATTAAGTACAGGCTATAAATACATCTAGGTATTTATGTACACTATACAATATATTGTAGAAAAATATTATTTTTCATAATGAAAATAACAAATCAAACAAGAAAATCTTAGAAATGAAGTATTCTCCCATTTTATTTTTCTTTACCTTAGGTACATTTTCTCATTTCTCCACAAATGTATAATTCACAGTAGACAAACAAATCAAGGTTAACAGAATGTTCTCGCGCTTTCGTAAAGTACATTTTTTTAGTCGATTAACACAAAATCGGAGTTCGATTATTTAATTTATCGTTTCTTTATTCACTGAGAGAGCACGTCCTGGTGTTAGCGTACCTGGAGGGTTTATTATTCGCATCCCGCTGTTAAAAATTTCTCTCACACTTTAGGAAAATGGATTCGCTACAAGAGGGACAGTAAAATTCCAATATTTGTAAAACAGTTGACAATGAATACCTTTTTGTAGCTGTCTTTTCTCTAGTTCAAAATACAAAACTGCTGAGCTCACAAAGTACTTGCTCAGCTTTACGCTAAAATTATGAAACAAACAAAAATACCTTCACTTCGTTTTTATGAGCCTAAAAACACACACCTAAGATTATTTATTATACTTTTCGTGATGACACCTTTGTATTTTATGTTTCATCAATCACTTCAAAAAGAAACATTCGAGGTTATTTCACCTGATTTATAAGAGAGCTTCTCTTTTCATTAAGGACATTTTTCATAAACTAAATTATGACGGCGACATAATTTAGGAGTGTCTTTGAGATCTTATGAACATGATAATCCATGTTAAAAACTGTGTCTAACAATCGATTCTGCACATTAAGCTCTAATCTAACTGTAATTAATATACTCACAAACGTAAATAACAATAAATATCTATTTTCCTTAACTTCTTCAGCACCTTTATTTTGTACATTGTGTAAGCAAAGTTAATCGTTTTTTTATCATCTTAATGACGAGAAAAACCACATGTAGATAAAATATATACGCTGCTAGCCAAAATCTTAAGGCCAATGAACATAAAGAAAAAATATGCATTTTGCGTTGTTAGACTCAACCACTTATTTGAGTAGAGCTTCGAAAGATGGAAATAAGAAAAGGAAAAAAAAACAACATTTTTAGCATTTAATAGGGAAAATGTGAACACTATGAAATAAGCCTAAATACTAGCTGGTCAAATGTTTAAGACCATACCAAAAAGAAGTCCTAAACAGGATAGAAAATGCCCAACAAGAGGTCTCAGTAGTGAATTGCACGGCTGTCATTGCGAATAACTTCAAACATTCGCTTTGGCATGATTGACAGAAACGTTTGCAGAAGGCTGACTGGAATGTTATTCCAAGTGGTGAAGATGACTTTACGAAAATCATGCACTGTTTGAAATTGACGTTCATTTCTATAGACTTCCTTTGCCATCCACCCCAAACATTTTCATTGGGGTTCAGTTTGGACGAACACGCTGAATGGTCCAAAAGAAACGCGTTATTCGCCATGAAAAAATCCTTTGTCCTGCGGGTATTGTGGATTTCAACGTTGTCCTGCTGAAAGATCCAGTCATTTTTACACAAGCGAGGGTATTCAGTCAATAATGGTGACTGCCAATATCGCCAGCTGCTGTTTGACGCCCTTGTATAACCTGAAGCTCCATTGTTTCATGGAAGAAGAAAGAACCCCAGATCATGATGGAAGCTCCTTCACTGTGTCGTGTAGAAAATGTCTTCGGTGAGATATCCTTGTCGTGCCAATAACGTTTGAAGCCATCTGGACCACCCAGGTTAAATTTTTTTCTCATTAGAGAACAAAACATTTGTCCACTTTTCTACGTCCCATGTTTGGTGCTTCTCAGCAAAGTTTAAAAGAGCTGTTTTGTGGTGTGGAAGGAGGCGTGGCCTTTGAACACGTTTACGTTTTCTAAAGCCTTTCTCTTGTAAATGCCGTCTTATTGTTTTTGAGCTGCATTCTGCGTCCGATAGGGCCTTAATCTGGTTCTACGATTGGCTGGTGTTGTCTTGCCGGATAAACCGTCGAATCCCAGTGCTCAACGTAAGCAATTTTTTTTTTGATCAACCACTTGAAATTCTCGTTCCGGTCAAGGTCTTTTAAGATATTTGCAACAGTAGTTTTACTACGTTCAATCACACCAGCAATGGCACGTTGAGAGAGACCTTGCTTTAGCAGCTTGACAGTTCTGCCACTTTCACACTATGTCAAGTTTTCAGCCTTTGCCATATATTTTCCTCAATCTAACACAGGAGATGTCAGTGGGAGATGTTGAGAACGCTAATGCTTGAACACAAATGATTAAATTTCGTTACGTATTTACCTATTAACGCTTCGTTTGAGTATGGTAATAAAGTTGTGTTTTTTATTTTCACTTTTATTATTTTCATCTTTGGAAGCTCTTCTCAAATGAGTGGTTGAGTCTAAAAACAGAACACAAAAAATCACCTTCACACGTTTTTGAACACTTCAAATCAAATAAAAACAATATAACCATAAATCACCCAATTACTAAATAAAGAAACCAACATAAACAAACTCAAAATCAAAGCATTACTTATACAGCAACTCAAGCCCAAAATAAACATCAAACATCTAAGCACGCCCTCTACATTCCTTCTCTCAATTACACAACTCTCTTCACACATGTGGTCAGCTATCAGTCACTTACCTCTTCCTTTCTTTGTGAGCTTGACGACGATCGAAGAAGGTCGAAAAGTTGTTCGCTTCTCTTCTTATAAGTTTTCTTAACACATTCAAGCAGTTTTTAAATATATACATTTGTGTATCAGATCTCTGGATTCTATCAGAACATGACGTGTATAAAATTCAACTTGGTACGTATTATTCTTTATCCTTGACGAGTCTCCTCTTTATTACGTTACTTACTTTACGTATTACTGATTCAAATCAGTACAAATATGAATTTGATAATAGAAGATAAATAAATGTTAATACGTATTAAATTTATGATATTTTGTAACAAGTTTGAAAGAAACAATGTTCTTTTTTAAGACAAATATATTTTAATACAAAAATTATAATTTATGAAAACCGTTATCACTAAGAGTTATTACAAATGATGGATTATATACAACAGTTTTATAAACTTGTAGACGTTAATAGTGCTACTCCTCGTTTAAGCTATTTAGTTTGATAGGCTGCACATCCTTACAAGCTGAATTTTTCCGCCGAATATATTTAACATTTTCGAAGTAATAATAATGTAAAAGTTGATTAACTGAAGTTAAACTGTTTGTAATGTTAAAAAATCTATAAATGCTGCTAGCCAAATTGTGTAGTTTTCCGAATAGTTAGGGCTAATCACAGTTCTAATATTGCATTCTGATGGTAAGTGACTAACAACATTCTTCACGTAATACTGTCTCTCGGTTTTTATATGAATCAAGCGCGTCGTTCGAAGTTTCAAGAATGTTCTAGTGCGATTTCGTAAAAGAAATTTTGTGTATTACTCTCAAGAAATTTCTACAAATTTCTGGGAAAGGCTGATTTAAAGAAAAATACAAATACCAATCAAATTAAAGTATTTTTGCTTTTAAATTTCTTCTTTCCCACTATTTTATGATTGGTTATGTTAAAATAGTTTTAAAATATAGATGAAGTTTCTATTTTTGCTACAATTACGACCAAAATAAATAAGATCATAGATGTTTTTTTTTAAGAATGACTCCACTGACACAGTTTTATGAACATATAATTTTATGTGTATCTTTTTGTTCTATCTAATACAAAGTTAGTTTTCAGCTATAAGTGAAATGTGGGTGTACTGTTAGAATTCCATTACCATTTGACCTTCCTTCAAGCCTTCTTTTGTTAATCATTTCATCTGTGATTATTAAAAACTTTAGTAACAATTATTTGGTGCTTGTTAAAAACAAAACAGACCTGATTATCCGTTACACAGATATTTGTGTGTTCAACGTGTTTTATATGTTTTTACAGCAGTTTCTTAACTTTATATTTGTGATTAAGATTAGAAAAAAAAGATTGGTACAGTTTTCCATGATGATAATCGCTTCCTGTAGGCGAACTGTTGGTGTGACGTTTAAACTTAACAACATTTACGAGTTTAAAAACACCTGATAGCAACAAATATTTTTAAATCTTCCATATTAAAAAAGTTGTATCCATCTTAATACAAAAAAACTGTTTTCCTTCCTTGTTATAACCACGGCAGCCTGAGTCACCTAGCAGGAAACATACAGAGCAATGGACTAATAAAATGGACAATTTTGTCAAACAGTTGACATTGATGGTGTCTGTTTGCAATATAACACATTCACACAGCTGAACAGGGCAGATATCAATTGGCATCTAATGGGTTTATCTTTACTCTTTTCGAAAGAGCTGATATCCTACAAAGCTATGTGTAGCAAGAGATGTAAGACCTGTGGGCATCAAATAATATTACTGTTTTCGGAGGTGTTCAGATTCGTATGCTGGAGTCATGTATATATTTGTATGGCTCCTATAATTGTGGTAAACTTTATATCCACAACTCATAAAACCCCCACAGATAAAGTATTTATACATCTTTGTAAAACAGATACGATCCGTCAGACACCTAGAGACTTTTGGAAGAAAACAGTAGCGTATTTTGGAAAGCACTAAATTTTCTATTGAATTTTTTTTTAATTTCGCTCAAAACTACTTAATTGTTATCTGCGATAGATGTCCCTAATTTTGCAGTGTAAGACTAGAAGGAAGGCAGCTAGTCATCACCACTCGCCGCCAACTCTTGGGTTACTCTTTTACCAACATTTTACCAAGATTGACCGTCATATTATAACGGTGGTACGGCTGAAAGGTTGAGCATGTTTGGTGTAACCGGGATTCGAACCTCAGATTACGAGTCGAACACCTTATCCCACCTGGCCATGCTGAACCTTGAGTCGAACACCTTAACCCTCCTGGCCATGCCGGACCTTTTCTATTGAAAAGACTAATGACTACTTTAAAAATTTAGTGGAGCTGTTACGTTACTTTGTGTTTTCAGCCTTTTACAGGTTTTCTTTCATTTTCTTCAATAGTGTGATTAAGTTTTCTCTTACATATATCGTCTAGTTAAATTTAAATCAATTTTTATCGTTACTAACTTTAATTGTCCTGTGGTCTTTATTTTTATAACTTTAATCACCAAAGTATAAATTTCTATAATTATATCTCTTCTTGCTGTAGTGTACATTCGAATTTTGTCTCTATAATCTCACTGGCAAGGACTCGAATGCACTTTTATCTTTTCACCAAAAAACACTAACATCTGTACAGTTTATCAAAGTACATGTTTTGTCTTTATTGATGGTAAAAACATTGCATATATTCACTTCTTTATTGATGAATTTACTGTTGCTTACTTCTCATCCGACTTGTATTCCTGATGATAAAAAATAATGGTAATTTAAATTACGATGATTTTCAAAACCAAGTGTAGATGTTTCTCAAGACCGTTAATAGTGTAGTGTCACATATTTTACTGTACACATTATTAACAACACATTGACTATATATAGTTTGATTCGAGTTTTAGCATAAAGGCAACTGTATTTTTATCTGCACATTTTGTTTTTCGTATTTTAACTGTCTGAAAGAAGGAACGTGCCAGTAGTTACATCGTAAAACTGAGCTTTGTTTGTGTGGAATTTTACCCGTTTAGGTTGTGGTGACCTTCGATTTTGGTTTTTAAACGTTGTAGTTGTTACTGTGTGTTTTCTTTGTTAAGTGGATTATTTTCATTTTTCTATAATCGACATCACGGGAAACAGATGCAGTTTCGGTTTGTTTTGTGTTACACAGTTGCCATGGCAACTGTAGACGAAACGTTAAAATTCTGATGTCTGTCATACCTCATCTTCTTCTCGCATGCTGAATACCGCAGTATATTTAGAATCTGAGAACGTAGAGAATCAAAGTAATTTTATTTATTAAATAAGTTATTTACACGCGTGCAGAATTAAACATTGAACAGCTCTGTATATATTATGCTTTAATTAAGATAATTTTGAATCTGTGAAGGATTGTTGTGTGAAAGTACAGTGGGATGTCTTGATCCAAAGACCAAAACACTCTTAACTTAAATACCCTTGGTTGATTTTTGTGTAGACTAAGAATAAGGACAAGTTTCATGTGAAGTTGATTTCCCAATAATATCTACAAATAAGGAAAACATAATTTAGATTTTATCATGAGAAAACTGTTTGGATTAGCTTAAAATTAACCGAGAACTTGGAAAAAAATATAATTTGTATTTTGTAAAAGACAGTATTATAAATAATGTACATTCATTTGTTAGTAAGACGATGGTGACTGTTAACTTTATTAATTAATTTAATTAAGATCGAAATATTGGAACAATCAACAGATGTTCATGAAAACACATAACTATGATTAATGTGTTAAATATATTACAAGTAGAAATAAGTAATTCGTCTTAGAGCGAGAATATGAAGTTTATTAATCATACCGACTAATTTGTTTTATATTTATTGTTTTTATAATGTCAAACCTGGGATATTTTTAGAAATAATGAAACCAATTTAGAAGAGGACTTTATTGACTGTGAAGAATTTTGTAGAGTTTGTGTTGTTGTTTTTTTTTTAACATTGTCTGGAGAAGTACTCTGATCTATATATTATGTTTGTAATTAATCGCAAAGCTACAAAATGCGGTATTTGTTCTCAGCCCACCATGGATATCAAACCCTGCTCACTATAGTTGTAAATCCCGAATGCATACCGCTGTGTCACAGAGGGGTCTACTCGAGTTACCTACTCTATTTGTATCACTTATTTATTTCATCTTCAACTTAAGTTAAACTTTAAAAAAAATTCAAAACCACAAGTGCAGTGGCATGTTGTCAACTGCACATTAGTTCTTTAAGTCATGTGTTGTTTGAATTTCAATTTTTAAAAGAATATTTTAAATTATTAAACATATAAATTTATAAATTACTAAGTAATATTAGCGTGGCAATATGTATTTATAACAACTCACATTTTCCCTAGTCTGCAATATTAAAAGTAAATACTAAATTGAAATACTGTTTTGATCTTCTGCAATAGTGGTGACGAAAGCCCTTTTAATTGTGAAAACTACTTTCGAATAATAAAACCAGTTATATTATTGTAATGTAGTCTAGTAAGGTGTATCCTTAGGAAAACCGAGCTGAAACCCTTTTACATACTATATAGCTATAGTTATTACATAGCAAAATACTTATGTTATATAACTGAGAGAGATCTTGTGAAACTAACTGTGTCTAGGTGATTAATTTAATTAGTAAAGTGTGTTGTTAAAGCTAGTAAATAGGAGTTAAAGATACCAGCTGGTTTACTTCTGTATTGTTTATAAAGATTTGTATAGGTTGAATTAACTAGTTTCATTCTTGTTTTATAGTTTCAAAAGGTGAGTAACGATCTTTTAAAGTAAGTTACTTTGGGATTAAATAAAACTTAATTTACTTAAGTGGAATAAGTCAGATTTTATACTTTATTATCAATATCTAATATAAAAATGCAAGAAATGTCGTACTTATTTAATTAACATTTTTACGATGTTAAATCAAGATATCGTTAGGTTTAAAGAATTACACATTTTTCTGTTATTAATAACTGATATTTTCATTTTCTCTCGGTTTCATGTAATCGATACAGTACATAAATCGGTTTTAAATACGACTCTCTCTCTTAAGGTTCAACTGAAGTGGTTCTTAAGCGCCATTCCTCTGGGCTTCAAAACCTGAAGCTGTGAGATATCTTTGGTGGACGGTAAAGCTAGCTCTTATTTCGATGTTTTATTGCTCTGTGGAAAGATACATGTTATGTTCCAGTTCTTGATATTTAAAGTATGTGGAACAGGAATTAATCATTTTATCATACAGTTGTGGGAGAGTATCTGACCTCAATACCGACTATCTTTTAATTGAATAGCAGGGTTAGGTGTTCAATTGTATCTCTCCCACATTTCAAAATGTCAAGTATGCTCAATGCTTTTTTTGGGAAGTTCAAATGTCAGTACGTTTAATTAACCTTACGAATAAAACCAAACAAGATTTTCAGTTATAGCTAGCACTACCTACCGACATTCTATATAATGATTAAACATGTTTTTCCTCACAGTAACTATTATTTACTAAATTTTTGTGTGAAGATTTATCAAGTATTTATCGTAAGTGAATAAAATGATAAAAAATACATTGCTTTAGATTTAATATACAAGAAACTGAAAGAAAAAAACACTTTTTTGTTTCTCATTTTATTGAACAGCAGTGTTATTTATAGTACTTACCTTAGTGCTTCATTAAAGTTTGGTTTGTGTGCCCAAACTGCTGTTAGAAATATCTTTCTTCATGTGAGATACTATATTCATGTACCTTCTTTCATACGAGATATTATGTTGATACATCTGATTTCAGGCGAGGTATTAATTTAAGACCTTCGACTATTTATGAGGTACTATTTTGATACATCCGCCTTCATGTGAGATACTATATTTGATGGTGTGAAATAATGAAATATTATGACTGAATACACTTAGCTAAGGAATAGTGGCAATTATTTATTGCTTAAGCATGAGAGTACTGTTAAACTTATATCTGTAGGTAGATTCAGTTTAAATAAATAAAGGCGCAACCCAATATCTCTAACTTATGTAATAACGTGAGAGAAAGACCTCGACAGAGAATAAAGAGAGAAACTTATTTCCTGTTAAAGGAAAAATGTTAGGCTCGGTGTGATTTAATGATTAGGATGTTATATTTTGTATCAGAGGGTCTATGTTGGTATCTGATGACAAACAAGCAAACAATTTATTACACATCACATTTAAGAGCTACGAGTGTATTATTGTGTGTGATTCTTTTTCCTTTTTTTTTAATTTCCCGTAAAAGTACATGGGGACTATCTGTGCTAGTCGTCCCAAATTTAGTAGTATACGACTACAGGGAAGGCAGCTACTCATCACCTCCCACCGCCAACACTTGTGCCAACGAATAGTTGGCCACATATTATAACGCTTCAAGATTGAAAGGGTAAGCGTGTTTGGTGGGACGGGGATTCGAACCCGCGATACTTAGATTACGAGTCGATCGCCTTAACCACCTAGTCAGGCCAGGACCACTTGGGATACCACAATTGATAGTGGAGGAAGCTATATACTGACTGTCTGCCTTCCCTCGTGGAAAGTTTCAGTTTTAAGATAACGTAAATTAAACACTAATTCCTGCAATCTAATCTTTATTGATATATATATTTGACTCTTGAACTACTCTTGTTTGACTGTCACTCTTATAGCATGCCAACACAGCACCAAAGTGCAGGGCATTATTTCGTTTAGTAGTAACTGGACTTAACCAAGAACCCTCAGTCCCATAGTCTGGATTACTGGTAGTTCGCTTAAAGAAGTGAGCAATAGGCCGCAAATGCTTTTATTGTTTAAGCCCGTATTCCTCGCATTCGTGGGTTAAGTTTGTTGTTTTTCTGCATGATTCTCACTGTTTTCGTATGAATGACACACAGGTTGGTTCTTCGAAGAGTCCCACCAAAATGGCCTCACTATCCTGTTGAAAGCTATGACGTGGAGCTCTGGAATCGCAGGTCAGTCTTGAAGTCCTGAGCTATGGGTACTTCACTCCCTAGGTTTTCTTGCATTTTGTTTTATACAGTATGACGTCTTCGGTATGAAGGGTCTGTAAGGAAGCGATATAATCCATATCGGGTAGTAAGACCTCAGAGATTGATTGGTTGTTTTAATTTAGCGATGACTATCTGTGTCATCAGTCCCTGACTTTGAAGTGATAGATTAGAGGGAAAACAACTTATCAACACCAAACATCACCAACATTTGGGCTATTCGTAACGAACAAAATGTTAGATTCTCACGTTCTTATGATCATGTTCTTATTTAATTTGGGTCTTGTGTTTGAGAAGTGGTACTACTGACCATGCTTCGTTCTTTCAGCTGTATGTGCGTCATAATAGTAACAGTCAATCCCACTTTTTCTTTAAGAAAAACTCTTCAGACGGTAAATGGTGTGGACTGATTACCTTACCAATGTTTTTTGGTTCAAAATTACGGTCTGTTAAGCCTAAATCACTGGGTATCTCCGACATGGCAACTTATCGCATTATGCGCATAATGTATCAATTAATTGTACAAAGAAATTTATTCAAACTAAGAAGTTTGAAGCTTTGTTGTCTTCTTTATTTTAATAAAAGTTTTAATACCCACACTAGCAGTATTGAAATACATTGTTACATCAAGTAGATTTCTCGTGATCACGAAGTACATTATGTTGAAGACTCGAAAGAAAAAAACTTAAATTTACATAACAGTCTGATGGCAGTAGTAGTAGCTTGGCCAAATTGTTGCTTTATGAAGTTTGTAGTGATTAGAGGAGTTGGATATCTAACAACCAAACTCTCATTCGAAATGATGCTTCTTTACTCAAACAGATAATTAAAGTAAAACAATATATAAGTTATGTGGATGTCACTCTACGAACCCAAAACACATTTCAAAGATGAAGAGAAGTATCTATGATGATATTTATTAAATTAAACATTTATAGAAATATGAAAGAACGTTTCAAAAACTGAAATGTTACAGTAACAAAAAGTACATTAACGAAAGCTGACATTACTTATATTACTAGTTTGTTAAATGATTTATGCTTAAGTTTTGGATGCTTTTGTTCTCGGTTCATTGGTAATTTAACTGAGAAATGGACATGTTAAGATGCTGGGTGCAAAAGTACCTTAACTTCAAATAAAGAGATAGACATGCGTAAAGTCGGAACATGTAGTCGGTTTAGGTTTGAATTTCCGTCACACCAAACATGCTAGCCCTTTCAGAGATGGTGGAGTTATAATGTGACGTGCAATATAACTATTCGTTAGCAAGTTGGTGCTGGGAGGTGATGACGAACTACCTTCCCTCCACTCTTATATTGTTGAAGAAAGGACGGCTATCGCAGGTAGCCCTTGTGTAACTTTACGAAAAGCTGAAAACAAAACAAACATATCACGATATACTTATCCAGTGTAACTTTTTTATATAATTTTTTATACTTTTTTATATAATTGTTTAATTATGCTGATGGTATGAGTATCCTAGCCCTCAAAGTATGAGGTGCTAAAGTCTTGGATAAAAAGATTTCTCTATGTTCTATATTGATATTAAGATCCACACTCATGTAATAACTACAGAGTAAATGTTGAAAATGTAACAATGCAGCGTATGACCGGACAAACAGAATTAGGAAACTGAAATTACTACACGTTTTTTTTATACAGATGTGTATTTTTTTGTAATAAGGATTTAAAAACGTGAATGACTATGATAACTAATTAATTTTTAACCATTATTTTTTATTTTGTAACATAGATTTCTGAGATAAGTACAATTCGATACAGTGGGCATTCAGCGCTCTGCCCTTGGCGAGAATACAGTTGAGAACAGCTCTTTAGGTAATGAAATCCAGCTATTATTACATACTAACATATTAACACTAAATAGTATCAGTAAGATTAAAACACTAGTGTGATTAACAGCAATAACAACTTTTTTTATATTAACAAATCGCATCAACTGCTATATACCAATAATAATGAGAGACAAAATATTTCCCAAAACGCCATTTGTATGTCCAGCCTGATACTATATGCAGTTTACGTGATTTTTATCATAAAATATATATAGCATGGGTATTAATGCAGAGGTTAGTGAAGCAAAGAAGGTTTTCCGATAATAAAAGAGTTGAAGAACCACTTCAAACGAAGATATCCTTTGCCCTTATTCCTCTCTAAATGATTTTACACTTCTTATGATTTAGTGTCTGAATTGGACTAAATACGACAAAAAAACCGGTAGTTAAAAGGTATTTGAATTAAAACTTTTAATTATAATCTCATTTATAAAAAACAACACATGATCGACCATATCATTACAGACGAGGCCTATCGTTATCACTAGAGATCGTAAAGACAACAAGATTCGTAATGTTGTTTATGAATACAGATAACAGTACATAAAGCTATATATATATATATATACGAGAAATGGCCCGGCATGGCCAGGTGGGTTAAGGCGTTCGATTCATAATCCGAGGGTCGCGGGTTTGAATCCCCGTCGCACTAAACATGTTTGCCCTTTCAGCCGTGGGGTCGTTATAATATGACGGTCAATTCCACTATTCGTTGGTAAAAGAGTAGCCCAAAAGTTGGCGGTGGGTGGTGATGACTAGCTTCCTTCCCTCTAGTCTTACACTGCTAAATTAGGAACTGCTACCGAGCTGAAAGGGTTAGTATGTTTGGTGCTACATGGATTCGAACCCGCGAATTGCGGGTCGAACGTCTTAACCCACCTGGCCATTCCGGGCCTACTAGCTTCTAATATTCATGATTTGGGATATATATTGTATACAAATTATACAGAGTATTGCATTCTTTCGCTGAATACAGTGGTAAGTCTACGGATTTACAACTCAAAAATCAGGGGCTCGATTCCTCTCCGTGTATTCAGCATATAACCCGACGCAGCTTTCCTATAAGAAAAAAAACAAAACACACACACATGAGGTACAGTGAAGAAGTGGTCGATTTATTTGTTTAGAATTAAGCAGAAAGCCACACAATGTGATATCTGTGTTATCCCTACCATGATTATTGAAACGCGATTAATGATTTACATGTTATAATTTAAGAGTCCCATCTTCAAGTTGTAATACACACAACAATATTTAATAAAAGTTTTAAGTATAGGTATAAAAGTGTTTTACTTTGCATAGGTTTAGAGTAGTTTTGCTCTTGTATTAGAAGGAATTATTAGGTTTATTGTTTTATGATGTTGAATTTCCTCTTTGGTAAGTAAATGTTACGAATGATATACTTACCTGAGGTGCAATTTTTTAAAAAATTTTTTTTCAGAGTTATGGTGTTGCTTCCCTGACTTAAAATACATGAGACTTACTATCATGTAATTTATATACGACATTAGTATTGTGTTTGCTTTCTATTTTTTTACCAGAATGAAAGTATTTTGTTGTTAATTCTTTTTTTGGATTAGGGTTATTCACAGGGTGATTATCGCGTTGTTGACTGAGGTTTCTCCCTTTACTAGTTACTTCAAATATCCTTCCCAGTCGCTCTATAACCTAAAAAATGTTGAATATTATTTGAATCTCGTAATAAAAAAGTTTTAAGTAACTCATTTCAGAATGTTTCCTAAACTAATTATCTTCAAGTGCGTTTCTCAACAAAATAAATGCACGAAATAGACTGCTTACAATTGTGTTAAAAATACTCACAATATAAATCCACGTGAGCAGTATCATTTTTATATAACATTGAGGCTTCATTTCCAAATAATCTAAAGTGAACAATTTATTACTTTCGAAAGAACATGAAATCAGATTCTCATAATTTTTATGGGAGGACTTGTCCATGTGGAAATATGATTGGTAAACATATCTACCTCTAATTCCTATGAATATTACCATAAATCCCACGCATTCTAAAGACAAACCATTGGAACATTTGTACGTCTATACACTGATCCAATTAATCACGACTCCAGTCTTATAAGTGATATCGCCAAATTCAACATGCTCAGTAGATCGATACAATCTTTGAATATGTTTATAGTAACACCAATAGGATACTCTTGGAACATTAATCTTATTTTATTAATTGATACTAAAGATGAGCTGCAAGGGATATTTCAGGGAAATGATGAAGAAGAACTCGTGATATTATTGGTATTGTATCAGTGCCAGGCTGCCTTTGAAATTTAGAGTTATCATACTCTTCAGTTTATAGGAATGAATAAACCACACCAAAACCGTTTTGAATATGCAAACTGGCAACTAATGTGACAATCAATGAGATATGAAGTCGAAGTACAACAGAATTTATCAGAACTTCTTGATGACATAGCTTAGCATTTCGTAGATATCTTGTTGTAACCAAAGATTGCTCGCTTTTGGAAAAGGTATATAATAGGCCTTTGCAATGTAAATGTTTATATGTTCAAATATTAATTTAAATTTTCTAAACAAACTTGGTTCGCTAGAACAATTCGGAAAAAGTTCTGCAACATTTCGAAGAAACACAAATGTCAGAGACGCTGAAGCAACGAAAAAATATCTGGAAACTAGGTCAACCGGGTATGGATTACTTATTTATTATTTATTTCTGACTTAGTAGTAGTTTAGGTTTTAAAGTCCTTAAAGGAGACCCTAAGGCAAACCTGGGGCGCTCAGAAACTTTTGTTTCTCTTCAGCCCCACACGCGTATAAGGTAAGATGTGTCGTGAGGAGAAAGGTAGAAAAAACGAATTGAATGATGTATTACAGAAAATAACGATAATATAGGAAAGTTGAGGAGCAGGGAGAGCTGGACTGGTACACTTTGGACGGAAATCATCATGATCACGAGCAGGAGACCAAGCTGCAGCAGGTCACAAATTCTTAAAGGAACCAGTGACATAAGGAGGGACAGAGAAAGGAGAGAGAGAGAGAGAAAAGAAAGAGAATAAAATATGGAGAGAGAGATAGGAAAGAGGATAGTGTGGAGAGTGAGAGGAAGAGAGACAGAAGGTCCTTTCAGAGCTAGGGTGCAGGGGATCTATAAATCAAATGGCGAGAAATGTGGGGAAACCAGGTACCCGGAGAAAACCACTTTCACTGGGTGGGCGCGGAAAAACAATACCAACCCAGTGCTCAACCTGGAATGTAAAAACATTAATGACATATAAATGGGTAACACAGCATTGTCTGTTTTATCGGTAATGGTTAGTACTGGTCCCTGTGGTTAGTAGTCCAGTTTAATGGTGAAGTATACTTTGAGGTGTGTCTGCCAGTCGGAATAATTGGCGAGTTTGGGAGTTTCTGTCAGTAGCTTTAGTGTAGTATCGTTTGGTAAGTTTGATGAATCGATCCTGAATTGGTAATAGTTGAGTTAGGAAGTTGAGGTATGTTGCGGTAGTATAGTTGGGGAGGCGGTAAGCGGTTTTAATGGTGCGGTTTTGCAGGTTTTGTAACACTGAGTATTGTCCTTCAGTCATGTTACATGTGGCTGCACTACCATATTCGAAAAGGGGGTCTAATGAATGCTTTGTATATTGCGAGAATAATTTTGGGAGAACAGCCTTTGTTGGGGCCACTAATACGTTTAAGAAAGAAAATTCTATTACTTGCTCGGGTAGCGATTTTCTGAAAGTGTGGTGTCCAAGATAGGTTGTGAGTCATGGTAAGGCCTAGAAAAGTGATAGACTTTGTGAAGATGATGTTAGTTTTATTGAGGTTAAGTTTAATGTTTTTGAACTTTTTTTCTGAAAAGTTACGTCATTAATATATATATTATAAAGTACTGGGCTGAGTACAGACCCTTGGGGCACGCCTGCATTTAAACTGAATGGGTGTGTGACCGAGGTATTTATCTTAACACTTGCCTTACGAATGGTAAGTGTATGGATGAAACAATATCAGACTTTCATTTGTATCTTATACTCAGCAAGCAACTGATAAATTCCATGTAATTTTGAAAGACTAGACTGTTGCCTGCAGTTGTTTTTAAATATATGCTCTTGATAACTTTAATTAGTTTGTGATTTTTCGAGAAAATCAATTCTATAATTGTAAATTTTTAACCCATTTTCATGCCAAACCACTTTGTAAGTTTATACAGTATGTATTTCATTTGAACTATCAGTTTCTCTTTGAAAGGAAACGTGAATTTGTAAAGACCACTTTTATACATTTTTGTTAATTCTTCAATTTCTAACTTTTATTGTAGGAAGTATTAATTTAATTACATGGGATTTGGAAATCGTCAAAAAAACCAGGGTAATAAATGAATGAGACTTTCTGTTGGCTCATCAAACCGTAACTTTCTTGAATCAATACAAATAGGCTATGGAGGAATTATGGAGTTTATTGGTTAATGATAATAAGAAATATGACACTCACAGTCTGCCTGAAGATGGCGCTGGTTTATTCAAAAATGGCTCCTGTTTAGTAGACTTGATCGATTGTGATCAACGCATGCGTGATAAATAATAACTACCTGAGAAAATGAATTAGTCGCCTATTTAGCTAATGTTTCACTTAGATAAAAAAAAGTCTATACTGAACATTTTTAGCAGATAACAACGAAAAAGGTTTAGAAGTTAGTGTTAACCATTGTGAGCTGTAAAGTGCAATGGTAGAGTCATCGTGGATCATTATGAAGTGTAAATACTAGCAATGTATTTCTCAGAGATGAAGTTATTGTTGACTAAGTTGAGGTGTGAATGTCAGTTGATGAAACTGTTACAGATTGTTTGTTTCTTTTTCTTATTCTTACCTTATATTTATTTTTCAATTCATTATTTTCTTCTTTACTTTGGAAATCAGTCACCTTCCCATAACTCCCTGCAGGCAGTGAAGGGTGATATGGATGTGGGACGTTGTGGGCTTCAGCACCCACATCTTGCTCTCCCAATTTCTATTTTCTATTTCTATATCTATTGCTATTCCTTTATTTTCTTTCTTTATGTGAGACTGGCTAATGGAGGCTAAGACGGTGTATCCCCACCATAGTGTGGGGCCTACTTCTTCAGTTACCTCCAAAATCTAGGGTACATTTTATATCCCACATTATAGCTTGTATCCTGGGATCTTTTCATTTAGTGCAGCGTTTTTTATTTTGTTTGTTATTTTTATAATTTATTTTTGTTTTCGGCTTGTTTTTAGGCTAAAACAAACTAATATAATTAGTCAAAGATTTGGATTTGCTGTTTTCAACGCAATCATTCCTTGTAATTTTGTTTACTTAACTTTATCAATATTAATTTTCTCCACATTGCACCAAACTAGGGTTACTAGCAAATGATGGGAATCATGCAAAATAAATTGTTAAGGCATTCACAATGCTTTTCATAAAGAAGATATGATTACTAAAAAGGTTCACATAATTAGGATAAAATATCGTTAACTTTACAAACATAAACATATATTAATAAATTAAAGTGTTTTAACTCATATATGTATTGCCTTTTTTCTGTTTCTCGAGGTGATAAAACTGTCCATAATTCTTTGCTATATTTTCTTTTATTATTTTGTCCCTCTGGTGGGACGGCTTCAATCTTACTGACTTTCAACACTAAAATCCAAGGTTCGATTCCCGGTGGTAGATACAACAGATAGCCTAAATTGGCTTTGCTCTAAACATTACCAAGCAAACAAAACTTCCACACAAAGGTAAAAGGTTATTTCTGTCAGAATACCGTAAATAATTTGATGATTTAATGTACACGTCACACTGTCAGTCAAAATCGCCTGAGTAATATGATTATATAATGTTGAATATCATATCATTCTATTACATTATTGCCACCATGGGCATATTATTCTGAAATAAAGTTATATCTTCTTTTATCTTAGCAATCACATGAGACAGTTTAGGTCTCATAATGCTTTCGATTACATTTCTCTAATATAATTTAGAAATACGAGTAAAACCTTCTAATATTATTTCTTTCATTCGCACCTTGGGAATCTCTCACTAGAATTAATTTGTTCTAAGACGATTCTTAATGTAATACACCTATTTCATTGCAATGATAACTTGTGAAACTGCACGGTGAATTTCGAATTGGATTGAAATTAACAAGTAAACCTTCAACATTATGGATTCGTGCCTACTGGTTGTGTGGAAATCCTAAAGGATAACATCTTAAGCCTCATAAATCTGTTCATAATCCAGTGTTGTAACCACATTCTACACTCCATCACCTAGCACTATGTATTAACTTTATTCTACGCTCTCTTACCTAGTATTGTGTATTAACTTCATTCTGCACCTAGTATTGTGTATTAACTCTTCTATCTAGTATTGTGTACTCTTTACCTATCATTCATACATTCCTACACCCCTTACCATTAACTTCTATACATCTCTTTACCTACATCATTCCTTTGCCTAGCATTGTGTATTAACTTTCTACCTACCTAGTATTGTGTATTCTCTTTACCTAGCATTGTGTATTAACTTCTATACATTCTATACATCTCTTTACCTTTACCTAGTATTGTGTATTAACTAACTGTTCTATACATCCTTTTGTATTAACTTTGTTCTATACATCTCTTTACCTAGCATATTGTGTATTAACTTTGTTCTATACATCTCTTTACCTAGTCTATTCTATACATCTCTTTACCTAGTATTGTGTATTAACTTCGTTCTATACATCTCTTTACCTAGCATTGTGTATTAACTTTACCTAGCATTGTGTATTAACTTCGTTCTATACATCTCTTTACCTAGTATTGTGTATTAACTTCGTTCTATACATCTCTACATCCTAGTTGTATTAACTTACCTAGCATTGTGTATTAACTTCGTTCTATACATCTCTTTTACCTAGTATTGTGTATTAACTTCTGTTCTATACATCTTTTTGCCTAGCATTGTGTATTAACTTCGTTCTATACATCTCTTTACCTAGTATTGTGTATTAACTTCGTTCTATACATCCCTTTACCTAGTATTGTGTATTAACTTCGTTCTATACATCCCTTTACCTAGTATTGTGCATTTGCTTGCTTGAAACAAGACGTTGTAGATATTGGCCAAGAATAATGAAGTCATGATGTGCACGTGGTTTTTCAAACAATACGTTTTTAAAGGTCCTGTTACTAAGGGCTTTTAAACAATATCACAAAGAATCGTGTATTTGTACTACTGAACAGTTCCCGGATGATAACACGTGAATATGTATAGGTAACATAGCTGAATCACAACATAACTCCCTACAGCGTAACTACATTTAACAGAATATTTACAATTCACATTAGATTTCACAACACTTGAACTATAAATATATGGCTATAATTTAGAATACAATGAAATATATTTTGTGATTGGAATTCTTAAACCAATTGATGAATCGTCTCTACAAACAAACATCAATGATTTACTGTAACCAATGTAAATATTCAGTTAAGGTCTGCGAACATTTTATCATTTTGTTTCTCTTGCGTGTTACGAGAGGATATAAACTCAAGGAATATTGTACACTATGTTTAAACAGTTTCTGTCTACTTATTAGAGATCAATCGATCGATTTAGAGGTTACACGTGGAACAGCGAAATGTCTAAACTGATATACGAGGTTCGATCCTCCGCATATAGCCCAACGTAGTTTTCTCTGAAAAAACAACAACATGAGTTACGGTTGAATGGTTTTTATAACTCTAATTGTAATGAAACATTTTAAATCGAATATTCCACAACTGAAATAAAACGTATATAAAATATATATTCACTAAATCTTGTTTATTGTTATATTTTATCTGTTTCAGCGACATCTCAGAAAGTGTCTTTAACAATTAGTGTTAAATTTCAGAACTAAATCGATTGAGAACGTTGACGAATTAAACTTTACTAGATGTTCAAGATTTGTGCACTCGTACTACTGACTTTTACACCAGTTTTATCATCATGTATTTCATTTCTTCATCGTGTGTCACTATATCTGTCTCAAACTTTAAACAATATATTTTATACCAGTTTTATCATCATGTATTTCATTTCTTCATCATGTGTCACTATACCTGTCTCAAACTTTAAACAGTATATTTTTTTATCATCATGATTTTCATTTCTTCATCATGTGCCACAAAATCTGTCTCCAACGTTAAACAATATATTTTATACCAGTTTTATCATCATGATTTTCATTTCTTCATCATGTGCCACAAAATCTGTCTCCAACGTTAAACAATATATTTTTGTATACCAGTTTTATCATCATGTATTTCATTTCTTCATCTTGTGTCACTATACCTGTCTCAAACTTATTTCATTTCTTCATCATGTGTCACTATACCTGTCTCAAACTTTAAACAATATATTTTATACCAGTTTTATCATCATGTATTTCATTTCTTCATCATGTGTCACTATATCTGTCTCAAACTTTAAACAATATGTTTTATACCAGTTTTATCTTCATGTGTTTCATTTCTTCATCATGTGCCACTATATCTGTCTCAAACTTTAAACAATATATTTTATACCAGTTTTATCATCATGTATTTCATTTCTTCATCATGTGCCACTATATCTGTCTCAAACTTTAAACAATATATTTTATACCAGTTTTATCATCATGTATTTCATTTCTTCATCATGTGTCACTATATCTGTCTCAAACTTTAAACAATATGTTTTATACCAGTTTTATCATCATGTGTTTCATTTCTTCATCATGTGCCACTATATCTGTCTCAAACTTTAAACAATATATTTTATACCAGTTTTATCATCATGTATTTCATTTCTTCATCATGTGCCACTATATCTGTCTCAAACTTTAAACAATATATTTTATACCAGTTTTACCATCATGTATTTCATTTCTTCATCATGTGTCACTATATCTTAACGATTATCTTTCCATCCAAACATCTTATATCTGTCAAGGTTTACTGTATCTACTCTTTCTCTGTGTATCGTCTTCAATATTTTTCCGTGAATTTCCATATTCTGTATTTTGAAAAACAGTTTGTTTTTCTGCCTGTAATATCAAATGATGGCTTACAGTAACAACTTGTTTTTCTAGACATTAGAAACAAACATATTATTCATTGTTTCATATATAATCTACATGATTGTCTGTAATGTTATATGATTGTCTGTAATGTTATATTATTGTCTGTAATGTTATATGATTGTCTGTAATGTTATATGATTGTCTGTAATGTTATATGATTGTCTAATGTTATATGATTGTCTGTAATGTTATATTATTGTGTGTAATGTTATATGATTGTCTGTAATGTTATATGGTTGTCTAATGTTATATGATTGTAATGTTATATAATTGTCTGTAATGTTATATGATTGTCTGTAATGTTATATGATTGTCTGTAATGTTATATGATTGTCTAATGTTATATGATTGTCTGTAATGTTATATGATTGTCTGTAATGTTATATGATTGTCTATACTGTTGTATCATGTTATATGATTGTCTGTAATGTTATATGATTGTTTGTTAATGCTATATATAATTGTAGTGATGTTATATGATTGTCACCCCTGATTTGTAATGTTATATGATTGTCTACGGACTTATATATGATTTAAAACTATATTTCGTTATATGATTGTTTGTACCCGTGGTGATGTTACACTTGCAGAAATTGTTTATCTCTTATAAAGAAAGAAAGTGGAACTGCGGAATTTTTATAGCACCCATTATACGTCTTTAACTTACATCCAATATGTTCACAACGTTATTTATATATAATATTTTAAACTTACATCCAATATGTTCACTACGTTATTTATTTATATTATCTTAAACTTACATCCAATGTATTCACTACGTTATTTATTTATAATATTTTAAACTTACATCCAATATGTTCACTATGTTATTTATTTATATTATTTTAGACTTACATCCAATGTGTTCACTAGGGCTATTTATTGAAATTATTTTAGATTTACATCCAATGTGTTCACTAGGGCTATTTATTGAAATTATTTTAGATTTACATCCAATGTGTTCACTAAGTCTATTTACATATATTACTTTAGACTTACATCCATACCAGCATCGTGTAGCATTGCACGAAATTCCAAACAAACCAAATATCCTGAGATGGCCATTTTTTGATAAAGCCTATAATATATCGTAACATTTCAAAACAAAATTCTGCTTTTCATCAGCGACCATGTAGGACATTTTCTCTTAAATACATTAAACTTTCTATTCTTTCGTAGTAGTATAACAAAAGATGAACATTGCTTAAAATTCTTGTTGGTTTTCTATAGATATAAATAACAGTTCTTGTTTTGCTTTAGCTGTAAACATGTCTAAATATAGCGACAAGGTACTGGTTCACTTTCAAAGTTAATATAATACTATGCTTTACTAATCTTTTGAAAAGACATAAAAATCATTTCTGAATTCCAGTTGAATAAAATACATGAACGTGTCCAAACTTATTTCATATAAACATCTGGTTACATAGTAGAGACTTTAACTTCAGCCCCTCACTCGCTAGTACAACGGTAAGTCTACGGATTTACAACGCTTAAATCAGGAGTTCAATTCCTCTCAGATGGCTTAATAGATATCCCGATGTGGCTTTGTTAAAAGAAAACAGATATCCCAATGTGGCTTTGTTAAAACAAAACAGATATCCCGATGTGGCTTTGTTAAAACAAAACAGATATCCCGATGTGGCTTTGTTAAAAGAAAACAGATATCCCGATGTGGCTTTGTTAAAACAAAACAGATATCCCGATGTGGCTTTGTTAAAAGAAAACGGATATCCCGATGTGACTTTGTTAAAAGAAAACAGATATCCCGATGTGGCTTTGTTAAAAGAAAACAGATATCCCGATGTGACTTTGTTAAAAGAAAACAGATATCCTGATGTGACTTTGTTAAAAGAAAACAGGTGTGTGGCTTTGTTAAAGTAAAACAGATATCCCGATGTGGCTTTGTTAAAAGTAAACAGATATCCCGATGTGGCTTTGTTAAAAGAAAACAGATATCCTGATGTGACTTTGTTAAAAGAAAACAGGTATCCCGATGTGGCTTTCCTAAAAGAAAACAGATATCCCGATGTGGCTTTGTTAAAACAAAACAGATATCCCGATGTGGCTTTGTTAAAACAAAACAGATATCCCGATGTGGCTTTGTTAAAAGAAAACAGATATCCTGATGTGACTCTGTTAAAAGAAAACAGATATCCCGATGTGGCTTTGTTAAAAGAAAACAGATATCCTGATGTGACTTTGTTAAAACAAAACAGATATCCTGATGTGACTTTGTTAAAAGAAAACAGGTAGCCCGATGTGACTTTGTTAAAACAAAACAGATATCCTGATGTGACTTTGTTAAAAGAAAACAGATATCCTGATGTGACTTTGTTAAAAGAAAACAGGTAGCCCGATGTGGCTTTGTTAAAACAAAACAGATATCCCGATGTGGCTTTGTTAGAACAAAACATATATCCTGATGTGACTTTGTTAAAACAAAACAGATATCCCGATGTGACTTTGTTAAAACAAAACAGATATCCCGATGTGACTTTGTTAAAACAAAACAGATATCCCGATGTGGCTTTGTTAAAACAATACAGATATTCCGATGTGACTTTGTTAAAACAAAACAGATATCCCGATGTGGCTTTGTTAAAACAATACAGATATCCTGATGTGGCTTTGTTAAAACAAAACAGATATCCTGATGTGACTTTGTTAAAACTTCACATTATTACTTAGTCTTGACTTTATTGTAATTTGTTCTTTTTGTATTCTGCCTCCATTTTATCAGTTTCAATAACTGATCATTATTTTCATCCGTTACTTTTAAAAATATATGTTCATAACTTCTTCTTGTAGCCGTGGCTACACTAAGTGTGACAGTCATATACATCAACAGATCACTCAAGAGTAGCCAAAGAGTTGACGACGAGTTCTGTTAGCTTACTGCCTTTTCAATGTTCTTTAATGTTCTGAGCGAAATGAACTTTCTGAAAAGACAAGGGTTGTAATAAACAATGATTTTGTTTTTCATTGAGGTTCAACTTTATTTATAATTTATCAATAGTATATATGTATGTAAAACATTTAATAGATTCTGATATGTTTCCCACCGTCAGCCTTAGTTGTTATGTTATTACACTTGTTTACTTCACATATTGTTCATGTTTTGTTTTGTTTCTTGAGGTACTTCCTCAAGTTATTATGAATGAATTATTCTAAAAATAACACATATTTTGTATAGACACATGAACTAACCACATTTAACCATCAATGTGTTAGTTAATCCATCATATATCAGCATAATAGAGTTTGAGTAAAATGGTTGAGATACTTTTTAAATTACGGACGATCACAACATGTACGGTGTGAAGGTCTGTTAACTGTGTTAATATTTGGTGACATAACGGAAAGACAAATACTCTAAATTAATTTACTGAATTCATGCTATCGTAACTTAAAAATTCTAGCTTTTATCGGTCCGTGTTATTGGAGAAGATATGTGTGAACTTGCACAATTCTGGATACGGAAAACACCAGATTACGATATTATAAGTGGCAGACACTGTTAGGGTGTCAAAAGCACAAAAACTATTATTGTCACAAATGAGGCCGGACTTCCCTTTTATGTTGTGGTTCTTTCGTGTTTCATCCCTCTGGAAAATGACCAAAATGGACATCAAAAACGAGATCTATATGCAATAGCCCGCGATTTTTTCGTCTGGCGAGCCTAGATCACAAACCCGGTAAGCAGCTAGTTGGCTCGGAACACGAACTGAAGCTACTCACAATCAAAATGTACCAGCAGAAGCTAATACCATCAACCGACAAACCGAATTCACCTTACTATGAAACCATGAATCCCGTGTCATAATATTTCTCTGTTGTGTGTGTTTAAATAATTCTTGTTTATATTGTTCAGTTAGTGATGAAATTACTCGGCGAATTTTTGCTTTGCAAGGCGAACAAAATGTGTAATTAAACAACGTAACATATGAAATGTTCCTGTCAGCTCTAGTCATTCTATTTTAGTTTACAATTTTAGATAAAACAAAATGTGTAATTAAACAACGTAACATATGAAATGTTCCTGTCAGCTCTAGTCACTCTATTTTAGTTTACAATTTTAGATAAAATCTATGTATACATTGTATTTCTACTGTAAAAACTCAAATAAAAAATAAAATGTTTACAGTGTTTTACGTCTATTTTTATCGGAAATGTTGGGTTGTTTTAACAGCTGAACTTAGTTTAACTGACGCATAAGGTCAGTCGAACTAAATCTAAGAATACGTAATGCGTATATAAAAATAAAACAAAAAAGTTCTTTTTCTTTGTCCCTAAAATTAGGTTTTTTTTCAACATCAAACATACAATTCTGGAACATCTTTGTTTTTAAGTTTTCAGAAAAAAACTTAGTGAGTAACACAGTATAACATATTTTTAATATCTGTTTTATCAGATATTATGTTAACGTAAATAAACTTCTTCAAACAACGTGATTTATTGAACCTAACGGCCCGGCATGGTCAAACGTGTTAAAGCGTTCGACTCGTAGTCCGAGGGTCGCGGGCTCGAATCCCGATCGCACCAAACTTTCAGCTGTGGGGTCGTTATAATGTTACGGTCAATACCACTATTCGTTGGTAAAAGAGTAGCCGAAGAGTTGGAGGTGGGTGGTGATTACTAGCTGCCTTCCCTCTCGTCTTACACTGCTAAATTAGGGACGGCTAGCACAGATAGCCCTCGAGTAGTTTTGTGCGAAATTCAAAAACAACAAAAAAACAATTGAACCTAACATTACCTTCACCAGCCTTTAGAAGAATTCTGTAACTTCTGAGTCATTAAACTTGAAAGCAAGTCGAAAAACTGTTGATCAAACAACAACTTGAAACATTGTTTACTTTAGAATTAAATCTGGTCTCATAACATTTTGAAAAGTCGATAATGTTGTATAATTACTGTGAGATAGCAGATTGTAGTTTTATTTTGTAACGTTTCGGTTACCATTAAGTTTGTACATTTTCGATCGTTTAGTTAAACTATGAATTTTTAATTATGTTAAAGTGGTAACTCACTTTCTCGATACAGCACGTTAATTTTGAGTTTTCATGTATTATGAAACCGAGACAAGTTTCTCCTAGCGGTGACATACAGATATTAATGTTGTGAAAGATTATGTAGATTTATGATAATAACTAATCACATGAGATGCAATCTCGTTGTCTAATCTGTAGATAAAGATGGCAAAACGAGTTAGTTAAAAAGAATTATTGCTAAATATTGTTACTGATACAAGAAATGGTTCATTTTTGAAGCATTATGTTATTCTCTGGTTCTTTATTCTTTTGTTTGATATTTGTTGATATTCATCTAAGTGACATTTATTTTGTATTATTTATTAATATATATTTATACCTAGTCCTAACCAAATGCTGGCTTACTAACTCTTGTTTTGTACACAATAAAACTCGGATGCTAGTTGTTTTGGTTATCTGTTGTTATTTTACACTTCTTGAGCGGCGTTTTGATTAATTACACTTTGAATTGATTCTATGGCTAAATTGTAACGAGAAAGATGGGTTTCAACAGAAGATGGTAAATAATTAAACTCACAAACCCAATGAATAGATAGGAACCGGAGCACGTGACTCAGTCTACCAATGAAAGATAGGAACTAGAGCACGTGTCTGAGTGTACCAATGATAGATAGTATCTAGATCACATGACTGAGTTTACCAATGATAAGTAAGAACTAGAGCACGTGACTGAGTCTACCAATGATAGATTGGAATCGCACAAAATGAAAGTGCTTAAAGCTAGCTCTTTACTATCACACCTGGACAACATAGACTTCACCTGACGGATCGATGAGTGAACTAGCATTTATAAAAGTAATCAATTTTTTTAAATAAACAACATTTTACTGTTTAAACTTGTGCTGAATCTATCGTTGTTTCACGTGGATTGACGTCATTGAAGCGTAAACTGCTCTACAACCTTCAATAACGAGGAAACAGACGGTGAAACTTCCACATTCCAAATCTTATTATGTCGTGACTGACTTTAACATCTTGTGTGTGTGACTGAATATTTCTGTCCTTCTTGGTAACCCTGCAGGTTCCACGTAAGTAAACTTTTTTTACTCTTTTTACGAATTACTTAAATCTTATGTAATTACATGCTTATTAACACTATTAATTTTTTTATTTCATGCTTTTGGAATTACACTTGGCGGTAATTTAAATATCAACACTTAACAATAAGTTTTTAATTGGGTTAAAGCAAATTAAGCGATGACGTCATTCGCTAAAAAAAAGGTGCATATTAAAACGTAAATATTTTTAATAAATATAAAGTTATTTTGTACTTTTGGTACAAAAGGTAACTTCGGTCATTAGGTTCATAAAACCAACATAACATGTAAACAATCAGGCATGTGTCTAAGCTTCTGAGAAATGTACAGTTAAAGGGAATCTTTGTGGCTAACGTTTGTACTTGTGAAACAGAAAAGCATGGAAGCTGTAAGTTTTGTATGTTTGTGCATAGCACGTGTAATTGTTTAAATGTCTGATAAAATTAACTTACTTTCCTTCCAACACTGATAGCATTAAAATATTAATATTCTTAGGTTTTCATATTTAGATAAAAATGCATATCTAACTGAACTTTTGTATTATGGATTTATTCAGTTTTTTTACTTTATGATAATTTGTATCCTAACACGATAAAAAAGATAATTTTTTTTTCAAACTAGATAGGATGGAAACTTTTAATGTAATTATGAATGATGTAGCATTTGTAACAACAAATTAAAACTAGTTTATCATTTATTGTAAGAAAAAGAGCGATTTTAGTGTTAATTATTAACAGTAACAAACGAAAGGATAAGAAACCCATTCCCTTTTAGTCCTTCATATTTTGTTCCTGTAATCTGCCTTCAGTGACTCTATCGTATAAAAGGGAAACGGCTTTTATCCATTCCCTTTTAGTGTCTCACTCTTTGTTTTTCTAGTCTGTCTTCAGTAGTCCTATATGTCTGTGGACTCGAACCGATAATAAGACTGTTTTCGTAATGACAAGAAACCCACTTGTAGTTAAAATGTAAGAAAGTCGAAACGTTGTTCACCGCTTTATTTTGGTAAAAGTGTTAACACCATACCAGCCGTCCTGAATCCGGTTTTCGATACCCATGATGGGCAGAGCATAAGCAAACGGTAGTCCGATCATGTAAAAGTAATATGTTCTGAAACATTTCAATACACATCCTGCAGAAAATGACGTTAGATAAGTAAATATTTATTTTTTCTTACTGGATACATTCAAAGTAAACTTTTGGATTTTCTTTTATTCTTCCTTGAGGTTAATTATCTTTATAATTAAGCAGAAATCACAAACTCAGAGTTAAAAGTTTTCAGAATCTAAATAGTTTTTGTTTGTTTTGAATTTTCGCACAAAGCTACTCGAGGGCTATCTGTGCTAGCCGTCCCTAATTTTGCAGTGTAAGACTAGAGGGAAGGCAGCTAGTCATCACCACCCACCGCCAACACTTGGGCTAATCTTTTACTACCGAAAAGTGGGATTGACCGTAACATAATAACGCCTCCACGGATGGAAGGGCGAGCATATTTAGCGTGACTCGGATGCGAACCCGCGACCCTCAGATTACGAGCGCATGCCTCAACGCGCTCGGCCATGGCGGGCCACGTAAATAATAATACATGATATTGTTTATTCTCTAAGTGTTAGGATGTAAGTGTCTTTTCTAATCTAGCAATGTGTGAATTCAATTAAACACACTCTTCATAAAAGATGTAATATTAAAAGTACGTTAGTCCTTTTGATATTTAGTTTATTATTTATTAGTTTATCATATTTTTTGATTAAATTATCTACAACGTTGTTTAAAAACATTTATATTAATTAGTCCACGAATAAATAATCTTTTCAAAGTGCACCTTTATTGAAAGGTTTTAAGTAATTCGTGTTTACTTTAAAATCTAATAAAAAAAACACCTTAAGTGGGAAAAAAGGTGTGGCTAGAAATGGATTGAGCGTGCGAATTGGAATGGTTACTGCAGATTGCCATCGTGTAGTTTTGTTCGAAATTCGAACAAACTAACTGTCAAATCAACAATGGTAATGTTGTGGTAAACTTGCTCTTGTGTATTCAATTGAATCTCACTCTTCTTATGGAATAAAACACTTTAATTCTTTTCACAACTACTTTCACCACCCACACTATTATATCACCTGAAGAAACTTTCGCCATTAAAGTAACTCAACACATAGAGGCCAATCGTCTCGAGTGATTTTCACTCTCACTTGAATTCGAATTTCTGTCAATAGAGAAAAGAGTGAAATACCATCCATCAAACCATAATTTAGAGTGGGGTTCTTTCTGGCCAATAAGGAAAATGATAAAACACATCCCACTAAATGGTAACTTCCAATCATTCATTGTAGAATAATGAAAGGGGTGTAACACTACATATCAAAGCGCAATAATCAGTTACTGTGTGTCTAATAGTGAATTGGGTGTAACACTACACATCAAACCTCAACATCCAGTTATTTACCAGTAGTGAAAATGGTGTAACACTATACATTAAACTACAACCACCAATCATTTATTGTCCAAGTGTAAAAAATATAAAAAGCTAAACATACAAACTACAACTACCAATCATTCACAGTGCAATAGTGAAAAAGGTGCAATACTAAACATCCAATCACTTATTGTCCAATAAATAAAGCCCCCGCTAGTACAGCGGTAAGTCTACGGATTTACAAAGCTAAAATCAGTGGTTCGATACCCCTCGATGGGCTCAGCAGATAGCCCAATGGAGCTTTGCTATAAGAAAAAAACACACACACAAACACATCCAATAAATAAAAGGATGAAACCCCATACATCAAACTACAATCTCCAATCTATCACTGTACAATAAACAAAATGAAACACTAAAACACCCAACCACAACTTCCAATCATTTATTGTCCAATAAATAAAAGGATGAACTGCTGTATATCAAACCACAACCTCCAGTCACTTACTGTCCAACGAATAAAAAGGTGAACTACGAAACATCAAACCAGACCAAGTTATTCATTGCCCTCAGTTTGAGTTGCTCTCTACTATGCCAACGAATATTTTCTTATTTGGATCTACTATATATGCATTTCAAGCTGCCTTGATGTTGTAAACTTCTATTTTGTTTTCATTGTTTAAAACATTTGACTTACTGAAGTTGGACTTAAGCTGACGTCTCATACACTGCAGAGATCTCTTTAGTAGTTTTCCATTGTCCAGCCACTGGTAATCATATTTTTTACTGGAGTCATTCATATGTCCTTTTTTAGTCATCTTGTAAGTCAGTGGTACGTATAAGGATTCACAATTCTAAAATTCTCCACAGCGGACAGGGTTGCAGGTATCAAGAAAGAACAAACAAACCAAATTTTCCTTTTTTATGACCACTCTAGACATTTTCATGACGAACGTCTATGAACAACCTTTCATAGTCATTCCTGTTAAAAAGGATGACCTTTGATATGACCCTTTGTATTTCGGAAATAATTTATCATTACAGACTAAACAATACACGACAACACCTCTATATTTTCATCGCTCAAAAGATTCCTTTCCATATTGCGTAATCAATCTATTTTATATATTATAAAAAGGTTTCTAAGTGTATCACATGGCCTAGAGTCCTAAGTTGGTTATTTCTGGGTTATATTCTGGATGTTACTAACGGTTAAGTCTTCAAGACCTTGTGTATTATTAGAAATTATTAACCACTTAATGATACATGGTTGTACTGCACCTGAAGTTAACTCTAAATTAGCCCATAATCTTCGAAACCACAACATTCAGCCACATAACGTCGAGTGTACGGTCATTATGTCTTTCTATAGATAATGAACTCCACATTAAATTTTAAAATTTACAAAAATAATTAATGTTAATACATTTCTGAGTTACTATCATCTCCTCTTTCTATATATAACAATCTCTTAACCTTATTGTGTAATTTTTTATTAGTTCAAAAGGGTTGAGGTGCAAGTTTTTGCCTGTTACATTGACTTTTAAAAAACAATGAATCCACAATAACTGTTTGGTAGATTACAATGTCTGCCATAATTATCATTATTATTACCGCTGTGTCGTTCTTGTTGTTTTTGAATTAAACACAAAGCTACACAAATGAGCATTCTGTGCTCTGCCCACCACAGGTATCGAAACCCGGTTTTTAGCGTTGTAAGTTCGCAGACATACCGTTGAGCCACTGTTGGGCACTGTGTCCTTTATTGGTGTTGTTAATAATTTACCACTGGGTAAGGAATACTATGAACATTAAATTTCAGAATATTTGAAGATTATTTGTGTTAAATGTACGAAATATTTCAATACTATGTACACTACTGCTGGTTAGAAATGATCACAGAGAACGTACGGCAGTTTTATAAAACATTCCTGTCATAAAAAGTTTGAAATAGCTGTAAAATACACGAACGTTGTGCTGGAGAAATAGTTTAAAAAGTGTCATTAAAATAAATAAGAACAATCGAGCAGCAAGAACGTTTCTTTCTTTCAAGTGTTAGTTTTGGTTTTGTATTAAAGAAAGGTATAAATGGACCAAATATGTTTTCAAACTTCACATATTAATCATATTCGCCTTTGAAGCCATTTGGAAGCCACGGGGAGAAAGCTATTTTGTTTTGATGCAGATTTAACAATGAAATACGGATTTCGATGAAGTAACCTTTTCTTAATCCTAAAATTCACCAAAATTCCCTTTATTTTAGGTTATTTAATGACTGATTTTCTTCCATCACCACATTTCACTCAATCCACCCCATCCCAAATCTCTACCACCACCACACTTCACTCAATCCACCCCATCCCAAATCTCTTCCACCACCACACTTCACTCAACCCCACCCCACCCCATCCCAAAAAAAAAAGAAACCAGGAGAATCATTGAAAGGAAATAAATATTTTACAACGACAGCAACGCTAAAATCAAGGGTTCGATTCCAAATAAACACAGCCATAAAACTATGCTCACCAGATAAAATTAACGATGAATTAGACAAAATAAAACAATACTTCATCAACATCAATAAGTTTCCTCCACAAACCGTGAAAAACATTATACGCACACACCTAGACAGAAAGTAAAATCAACCAACTAAAGTAAATACAGCTCACGAATAAAAAAAACCACGAAACCATATACTGCTGTATACCATATATTCCTGACATCAGCAAACAAATAACCAACATTTGGCAAAAATTAGTAACAAAATATGACATTCCAGTTAATACCAAATTTATTCAAAAACCAGGCACAAAACTGAGGTCTATACTATGTAAAAACTACACTGACAAACACCACACCGACATTATTTATAAAATACAATGTGAAAACTGCCACGACTTTTATTGGAGAAACAAGTAGAAAAATGGAAACCAGATTCAAAGAACATAAAAAGTCACCTTCACACGTTTTCGAACACTGCAAGTCAAATAAACACAACATAACCATAGAAAATACTTAAATACTAAATAAAGAAACAAACGCAAAATTAAAGAAGCCTTACTTATACAACAACTTAAACCCAAAATAAACCAATACAAAGGAACGCCTTTATACCAAAATTAATATAATAAAATAAATAAAATTATATATTCAAACATCTAATACCGCCCTCTACATTTCGATACACAGTTACACAACCCCTTTCAAACAAGTGGTTAGCTTCCGGTCAGTTACCTGTTTCTTTGGGAATCTGACGATGACCGAAGAAGGTCGAAACGTTGTTCGCTCTTCTATGTAAAATATTCTCTCAACCCAAACGAGCCGTTTTTGCATATAAATGAGTGTCGGAATATAGAGGGCGGTGTTAGACGTTTGAATATATAATTTTATATTATTTGTTTTATTATTTTCAATATATTTATAAACGTGTTCCTTCGTATTGGTTTATTTTGGGGGGTAAGTTCTTGTATACGTAAGGCTTCTTTAATTTATATTTGAGTGTTTTCTATGGTAATGTTGTGTTTATTTGACTTGCAGTGTTCGAAAACGTGTGAAGGTGACTTTTTATGTTCTTTGAATCTGGTTTTCATTTTTCTACTTGTTTATCCAATATAGAAGTCGTGGCAGTTATCACATTGTATTTTATAAATAATGTTGGTGTGGTGTTTGTCAGTGTAGTTTTTACATAATATATAATATAATATTGTGCTTGGTTTTTGAATAAATTGAGTATTAACTGGAATGTCGTATTTTGTTACTAGTTTTTGCCAAATGTTGGTTATTTGTCTGCTGATGTCAGGAATATATGGTATACAGCAGCATATGGTTTTGTGATTTTTTGATTCCTGAGATATATTTACTTTTGTTGGTTGATTTTGCTTTCTGTCAAGGTGCGTGCGTATAATGTTTTCTACGGTTTGTGGAGGAAACTTATTGATGTTGATGAAGTATTGCTTTATTTTGTCTAATTCATCGTTAATTTTATCTGGTGAGCATAGTGTTATGGCTGTGTTTATTTGGTTTCTAAGTATGTTGAGTTTTTGTTTTGTTTCATGTGCTGAGTCCCAAGGAATGTATAGTCCAGTATGAGTGATTTTTCGGTGGATTTCTGTTTTGAACTGTGTGTCGGTTCTTGTAATTTTGAGGTTAAGAAATGATATTTGATTGCTTTCTTCCTGTTCACATGTGAAGTTAATGTTGGGATGTATAGAGATAATGTGATTGAAAAATTAAGTATGTGTTCTGTGGATCTGAATCCCGTAACCGTGTCATGTACATATCTGTACCAGTATAGTGGTGGATGTAATGCTGTGTTAATTGCTTGTGTTTCAACTTGTGTCATAAAAATATTGGCTAGAACTGGTGATACTGGGTTGCTTATGCTTAGGCCATTTGTTTGTATATAGTTTTGGTTGTTGAACATGAAGTTTGTCTTTATCGTGGTGAATTCTATGAGGGTTGTTAATTGGTTGCTGGTAATGTCTATAGTTGGGTTAGGATCTCGAATATAGATTTCTAAGGCTATCTTGCAGGCTTCAGTGGTTGGAACTTCTGTAAATAGGGATATAACATCGAAACTGGCCATTAAGGCTTTATGATTAAGTTGATTTAGATTAGACTTGAAGTTAAAAGAGTCTTCGATAAATGAGCTGGCTGATGTTACATATTTGGAGAATGCCCATACTATGTATTTACCAAGATTGTAAATAAACGATTCATATGTGGACATTATTGATCGTAATGGACAATCTGGTTTATGAGGTTTGGGGATGCCGTATATTTGTGGTGTGCGTAAGTCGGTTTTACGTAGGTAGGAATAAAGCGTTTGTGTTGGCTTTTTTCATTTTTAATAGTAATTTGTTTAGTTGCGTCTCGTGTGTCTTTGTTGGATTTGTTTCTATTGGTTTAAATTTGTTTGTGTCTGAAGGATGTTCTTCATTTTTTGGATGTATTCAATTCGTGTTCATTATGACTATAGCGTTACCTTTATCTGCTTTTAGAATTTTTATGTTTTTGTCTTGTTTTAGGTTTTTAATGGAATTAATGTCTCTTTTTGTAAGATTGTTTTTTAGCTTTCTGTTTTGTGAAATTATGTTGATGGTTTAGTGAGAAAAATCTTTGAAAAAATCGTTTAAGATGTTGTTTTTAGGTGTTTATGGAAAATATAAATTTTTAATTTTCCCTGGGAAGTTTGGCTGTTGGATGTCAATAAAATTGTCTAAGTTGCATTCTTTCTGTTGGTTGTTTTCTTGTTTTTGTTTTCTGTAGAAAGTATCACAAGTCTCCTGGCTTAATCTTCTAAACATGTTTTGATTTCTAAGATTGGAATGTTCTTAGGTGCTACTGCGAAGTTGAGTCCTTTGTTAAGTAGATGTATCTCGTCTGAGTTTAATTGTCAGTCGGATCTGTTAATATATGAGGTTACTTACCGGTTTGTCGTGATGTCTTTTCTGTTGTTTGCATCTTAGTTTTATAATTTTTGTTGTGGTAGATCTGTTTGTTCCTGTCATTCCTAGTGTTGATTTGGTTTATGTTTCGTTGTATAAGTCCGTAAATCTCTGGTTTAATGCAGCATGCCAGTTGATGGTCTCGGTTCATTTTTTGTTTCTGTAAGTCATGGAGTTCTTTGTATTTCATGTTCAACATGGCTTTAAGTAGTTTTTTCTGTAAATTTTGGATAATCTTTGTGTATTTATTAAATGTTTTTGATAGTTTTACTTTTACAAAGTTAAGGGTTAGTTGTACCTTTCTACATTGTTGAATGAAATAGATGTCATTTATTCTATTGATAATTCTTTGGTTTACATTTCTTTCTTTAATTCTGTTCTTTCACTGAGTATTTTACACGACGCCCACGATTCAAGTTTCTGTTTCGCACAGATTATTTGACTATTATGGGGACTGGAATCCCAACTTCAGGGGATAAGTTATCTTATCACCCCCAGTGGTCAGTTCTTAATTTGGTGCAACTATTTTTATATTCAGTGTCTCGGCTACTTATGTCGTTCTCACATCTGAAGCGTTGAGGTCTATATATAACCTTCCCATAGTGTATTTCAGGTAGTGGATGGTGATTTGTATGGTAAAACTGTGTGGGTGGAGAACCTGCGTTTCTTCCATATTTTAAGAGATTTATTTACCCTACGCTCGAGACTTACATACAAAGGTCAGTATCACTATACACCCATCTACAGATACCTTTTCTTATTTTCTTGCTGTACTTTTATCTGCTTGATTTTTGCGTGCGATACTATATTAAAGTTTTCTTGTCAGTCTATAATTTGTGACCATGTTAAGTGATTTCTTGGTTAGTTTATGATTACATGACTAATCTGCTTAGCCATTATGTACGACACATTCAGTGATTTCTTGGTCAGCTTATGGTGGCATTACTTATCTCTTTGACCATTCTGACGGTACATTCAGTGATTTCTTGGTCAGCTTATGGTGACATTACTTATCTCTTTAGCCTATTTTGATAATAACGTATATTAATACATTATTCTCTTACTTTCATTAATGTTTCTAAACATGACGAATAAGTAAAAGAGAGAATATTTCTGGTGATTACACGATAATATTGTGTTGTACATCCCTTCCAAGGATTCAGGTCTTCACCTTTATTTATAATATATTCTGTAAGAAGAATTATTAGATATGTTTATTAAAATGGACACACTAAAGACAAATGTATATTTCTAGTGTTTAAGCAATTGTCTTGTAATAATTTTATATTATTTCTATAGTTTCTGTTCCTCACCTTTTTGTTACCTGTACAAGATACAAAATACAATAAAAATTTGTAAAAAGATATACAATAAATGTATGTGTATATTTCTGTTATTTAAGTAGCTATTTACAATAATTCTGTATTATATCTAACGTTACTATTTTTGCCTTCCCACGTAAGTGTGTTGGAATATTTTTAATGTATTTCCAAAGTCTCATCTGAACTGCATTTATTCGAATATTTATGATGGATAGTAAACAGATAGTTGTAAGAACATAGTTATACAAATGCGTTTACTAAACTTAGAGTAGAACACCTACAGGATATAGACCACCTTCGATAATCAGTTTTAAGTATAGACCAGTATACTTATGTGATCCATAAAGACGATAATCAGTTTTAAGTATAGACCAGTTTACTTATGTGATCCATAAAGACGATAATCAGTTTTAAGTATAGACCAGTTTACTTATGTGATCCATAAAGACGATAATCAGTTTTAAGTATAGACCAATTTACTTATGTGATCCATAAAGACGATAATCAGTTTTAAGTATAGACCAGTTTACTTATGTGATCCATAAAGACGATAATCAGTTTTAAGTATAGACCAGTTTAATTATGTGATCCATAAAGACGATAATCAGTTTTAAGTATAGACCAATTTACTTATGTGATCCATAAAGACGAAGAATACAGTTTTAAGAGCCAACGTAAAATGCGTGAAACGTGAAACGAATTGTTTGTTTCGCTTCGCTTCTTCTTTGTAGGTATTTGGGTACGTTAAAAATTTAAACCCAGGAGGGTCAGGTGCAAAAAGACCTGTAACCCAGAGTAATCCACACTCACTGAGGCCCTTTTTAGGGCAATGTCCATATATTGTGTACAGTCTACATCCCGCCTACTGGCGATTTAATATTTTATAAGGTGGAGGGTGGGAGGGTACACGAGAAATAAAAAAGCCAAGCACTTTGAAAGAAAACTACCCATCAGAATTCCAAGAGATGTTTCACAAAACAAAAGTAACAGTACTGCTTATCCCTGTAACTTTAAATTAACATTAAAATCTAGGTTTTGTTTCAGATAATACTAGACCTGTAGGCCACAAAACTTATTGTTTCGAGACACAAGCACTAATGCTAGTAGAGTGAACACGACAGAAACAGTAAGATTAATTTAAAAACTGTCTCATCAAGACTGGGTTGATAGGTGTGGTTTAAAAAATTAACTCCAGCGTCCGAAAACAAAGTGTGTATGCAAAAACGAAGAAAATAACAAACCGAGCAACATGGTTAGATTCGACCAGGTTATATATCACCAATGGTTCCAAGGATTTATTTAATTTTTTATGTGCTAGCTACTAACGACTTCGTAGTTTAAAGTCTCTAATATTTGAATTGTATCAAACGCAAAAAACGCAAACTAACGTGGCAGGGGTTTAGTTTAGAGAGAGAGAAATCAGAAGAGTTCTCTCTCAACTCGGGTGTTCAGGAACTTTGTAGTTCCTCTTCGTCCCCTTACATGAGAAATTGTTAAAATATCCGTAGAGTTTTTCCTTTACTTCTTTTTAATATTTCTAAGTTGGAGTGGGGTATTTATGAGTAAGAAGAAGGACGGGAGAACTGGACGAGAGCAGCATAAGTGAAGTGAGCCAGACCTTGGCCCGAGGACGGAGTACACTGGCGGCTGGCAAATTGATTTTAAAATTTACTATTTACTATGGCTAGATACCCTATGACTGAGTAAACGGTCCTTTTCAGAATGTGGCTGGAACCTACAGGTCCGATGCCAGAGATTTTGCTGTGGGGGGAAACGGGAGTACCCCGAGAAAACCCACTTTCACGGCCTGGGCGCCGAAAAATCTACCCAGACCGTGCCCGGAAGTAGCTGGGAAGAAACATGGGAAGAAAAAAAATAATTAAAAAAAAAGAACTGATGAACTGTGACGATGGTATACATAGAATCTGTTAGCTGCGGTCTTATAGATCGGGTGGTATCTTCGTCATGAACTTGTTTTCACACTTGAAGCCCATTGGTGCAAGTGAAAAACGTGGTCTCGATGGTGGAACAACTGGCTGTTCTTCGGTGAGTTGTTCTTCGCTAGTCTGTGATGCTTTGTTTCTTCTTGTGATTTTAGTTCGAGTTTTCTGCGTGGAGGTAGATTGTTTTTCAGTTTGAACTGTCGCATCGATGGATATCTTGGTTTGAGTCTGGCTGGTTGTTAACTTCTGTGGAACTTGGATTGAAGTCTGGCATTTAGCAAAACCACAGCCAAGGTTGCTGACACTTGGCGTGTTGCTAGCAGAGGGGGTTGACGTCTTCTGGGTCGGGTTATATGTATCTGTCTTCGTGTTTCTTCTGGTTAGATCTGGACTCGGCGGTATTTTTGTAGTTTCTTGTTGAAAGTTGTCCGTTGGTTGTTTCTGATGTCTGGATGCTTTGTTTGACCAAGTGTTGAAAGGTCGTCGATGTGGGCGTTCGGCTGTAAAGTGGAATATGTAATAATAACATCCGTCATGTAAAATACAGTCAGCACTGTACTTCGACGTTGTCACTATCTTTATGAAGTACGTAGGCAGATTAGTGTTTTTAGAAAAAATTCGGTGAACAGCATACACATTGGCTTGGATTTGAGGTTCTATGGCTTGTTTGATTTCTTCTGGTTCTATTGATGGGTCGACGCCCCTGAAGAATACTGAGTAATGACTGACTGGACTTTTAGTAGGGGAAAAACTTACATTAAATTCGGTGTTCCATGGTTGGCATAGATAAATTTGGTCTGCAGTAGTGGCTGGTTGGATGAGGATTCCGCCCGGCGTAACATTCGGGTCCTGTACGGTTCAATGGTTGCCCCTGGCTTGGCTCGGGCGATCAATGTGGCGACTTGAAACGCCATAAGGTTCGACGGTAGGCCGTCGACGATTACCGGCGGTACTAACGGCCTGACTGGCGTGGATGAACGTTTCGTTCTAAAAAGCATATTGGCAGAGATATTAGCACGTCTGACTTGCTCAGTGACTAGCTCTGGACTCGTTTGAATTCTATCTGCTACAACAGACGAGTTTTAGCTGGGTCAGTTTTGTATAGCTTCACGTGATGTGAAAGGAGTCTCGGTAGTGGCCTTATTTATCGGGGCACCCCAGGTGACGTTTTCTCCGAGGTTTTTCGCATTTATTACGTGTCGGGTAAAGCAGCCGTTCAGAACAACAACACATCTATAATTTATTTATAACCACATAAATCAGCTTTCAAATAGGTCAGGAATTTTGCGAAGCTTCGTGTAGTGCATCTGTGTAGGTTTTGGTACAAAATATCCACTTTATTTTGGTGCAGGCTTGGGAAAAGAATAAAATAAATAACAATGTAATATAAACAAAGAAAATTTTGATTTTTATTTATGAATCGCAAAATCATTTATCATCAGTATTTGTGTGTTTTTACAATTAAAATGGAAGGTTTTCAATATTGTTTAAAGAATATGTCTGTTTCTTGAGGCACATTTTGCCCGAATATTCTATTAAAGTTTTAAGAAAATTCTTGTGCGATGCCTATTATGAACCACTATTTATGATTCTCTAAGTACAGGAGTCTCTAGTTCTTGTGGTTTGGTTTAAATTTAGCGCAAAGCTACACAAGGGCTATCTGCGCTAGCCGTCCCTAATTTAGCAGTGTAAGGCTAGAGGGAAGGCAACTAGTCATTACCACCCACCGCTATCTCTCAGCCTACTCTTTTACCAACAACTAGTCATTACCACCCACCGCTATCTCTCAGCCTACTCTTTTACCAACAAACAGTGGAATTGACTGTCACATTATAATGCCCCCACAGCTGAAAGGACGAGCTTGTTTGGTGTGACGAGGATTCGAACCCGGGACTTTCAGATTACATGTCGAGTGTCTTAACCACCTGGCCAAGTCGGGCTCTAGTTCTTGTGTAAAACTTTTAAATGTCTATGAAAATGACATACTTAACATTTAATTACATAAACGTGTTTGTAGTTTTTTTTTCATATACGTATGTGAGGTTCCTGACATTTTCACCTAGACATCACAAAAACTGCAGAAATCTGGATCTGAACTCGTCTGACTACGAGACAATCTGGTGAAATCTAGTCTCTTATTAAAGTCTAAAAATGTACATTTCTCTCAACAAATTTCATGTGACTAATCTTTCTGCGACATTTCGTTAATGCATAACTGGCTAATTCCGATTTTGTTGTTATTAACGCTGTCTACCAGCAGTAATTATGCTAGTGTTTTAAGATTTTGCATGGTGTCATAAAAGTATCACTAGTTCTCACCTTCTGCTTACACAGCCCTCGATTGTCACATTGACCCAGTTTTTCTGCTGTCTTCTTCAACAGTGATACCCTCCCTACACGGTCAGTGTTACTGCAATCTGGACAGGAATAAAAACAACTTAAACTTTGTGAGATCTATATTACTACAAAAACTTTCTATAAATTGCACGAGTTGTTTTTCGTTGTTGTTTTCTTTAATATCTCGATTGGTTCGGTGCCTTAGTATGAAATGTAACCATTAGTAACTGCTCAGAATAGATATAAAAGTTTGTTTGTTTATAAAAAATCACAAAGCTACACAATGGGCTATCTGGGCTCTGCCCACCAAAGGTATCAAAACGCAGTTTTAGCGGTGTGAGTCCGCAGACATGCCGCTGTGCAGCTAAATAGGATATGTAAAAGTAAATAATTCTAAGAACACATCAGTGAGAGCAAAGAAGAGTTTGTTATTATAAATTAATTATACAACATCTGCCATACTCAGTGCTGACGAGGCCTTTCGCTAAATGCCAGCGCTTATCAGGGACGTGAGAGACACATCATTGTTTATTATTATTGTTATTGTGGTTTCATTTCAGCACGAAGGGAGAGGGGTTGGCAAGCTATCAGAGGACCAAGTTTATTTAACAAGATTACCGAAAGTGTAGAAGGATAAAATCAATAAAGAGAGGGAACCGATGCAGTGATGGAAGCAGTCAGGGGATTAATCCATCAGTCCCCTAAATAAATGTAACTTACTAGATTTGATTGCATCGAAACATTATGGATCACCCAGTGGAAGCCACATGACAGAAGAGGTCAGTAAATGATCAAATGGGATAAAGACTTGCGATCATAGAAAACAGATCAGTAAATATGACATTTTGATTGAGAAAGCGTCGGTGAATATATGATTCGAAAGTATCACTGACCAAAACGCTATTTATAGCATCTGTTTAACAAGCTACAACTGTCATCATGATGTGAAATAGTTTTGGTAAGTGAAGCGTACATATTATTATTTGTAATAAAACTGTAGACACTGTATGACAAAGAAACAGTATGGTGATACTCTTTCAATGTGTTGTTATGTGCTTCGTAACAAAACAAAAACTGTAGACACTGTATGGCAAAGAAACAGTATGGTGATACTCTTTCAATGTGTTGTTATGTGCTTCGTAACAAAACAAAAACTGTAGACACTGTATGGCAAAGAAACAGTATGGTGATACTCTTTCAATGTGTTGTTATGTGCTTCGTAACAAAACAAAACTGTAGACACTGTATGGCAAAGAAACAGTATGGTGATACTCTTTCAATGTGTTGTTATGTGCTTCGTAACAAAACAAAACTGTAGACACTGTAGACAGTATGGTGATACTGTATGGCAAAGAAACAGTATGGTGATACTCTTTCAATGTGTTGTTATGTGCTTCGTAACAAAACAAAACTGTAGACACTGTATGGCAAAGAAACAGTATGGTGATACTCTTTCAATGTGTTGTTATGTGCTTCGTAACAAAACAAAACTGTAGACACTGTATGGCAAAGAAACAGTATGGTGATACTCTTTCAATGTGTTGTTATGTGCTTCGTAACAAAACAAAACTGTAGACACTGTATGGCAAAGAAACAGTATGGTGATACTCTTTCAATGTGTTGTTATGTGCTTCGTAACAAAACAAAACTGTAGACACTGTATGGCAAAGAAACAGTATGGTGATACTCTTTCAATGTGTTGTTATGTGCTTCGTAACAAAACAAAAACTGTAGACACTGTATGGCAAAGAAACAGTATGGTGATACTCTTTCAATGTGTTGTTATGTGCTTCTAACAAAACAAAACTGTAGACACTGTATGTATGGTGATACTCTTTCAATGTGTTGTTAACAAAACAAAAACTGTAGACACTGTATGGCAAAGAAACAGTATGGTGATACTCTTTCAATGTGTTGTTATGTGCTTCGTAACAAAACAAAAAACTGTAGACACTGTATGGCAAAGAAACAGTATGGTGATACTCTTTCAATGTGTTGTTATGTGCTTCGTAACAAAACAAAACTGTAGACACTGTATGGCAAAGAAACAGTATGGTGATACTCTTTCAATGTGTTGTTATGTGCTTCGTAACAAAACAAAACTGTAGACACTGTATGGCAAAGAAACAGTATGGTGATACTCTTTCAATGTGTTGTTATGTGCTTCGTAACAAAACAAAACTGTAGACACTGTATGGCAAAGAAACAGTATGGTGATACTCTTTCAATGTGTTGTTATGTGCTTCGTAACAAAACAAAAAACTGTAGACACTGTATGGCAAAGAAACAGTATGGTGATACTCTTTCAATGTGTTGTTATGTGCTTCGTAACAAAACAAAACTGTAGACACTGTATGGCAAAGAAACAGTATGGTGATACTCTTTCAATGTGTTGTTATGTGCTTCGTAACAAAACAAAACTGTAGACACTGTATGGCAAAGAAACAGTATGGTGATACTCTTTCAATGTGTTGTTATGTGCTTCGTAACAAAACAAAAAAAACTGTAGACACTGTATGGCAAAGAAACAGTATGGTGATACTCTTTCAATGTGTTGTTATGTGCTTCGTAACAAAACAAAACTGTAGACACTGTATGGCAAAGAAACAGTATGGTGATACTCTTTCAATGTGTTGTTATGTGCTTCGTAACAAAACAAAACTGTAGACACTGTATGGCAAAGAAACAGTATGGTGATACTCTTTCAATGTGTTGTTATGTGCTTCGTAACAAAACAAAACTGTAGACACTGTATGGCAAAGAAACAGTATGGTGATACTCTTTCAATGTGTTGTTATGTGCTTCGTAACAAAACAAAAACTGTAGACACTGTATGGCAAAGAAACAGTATGGTGATACTCTTTCAATGTGTTGTTATGTGCTTCGTAACAAAACAAAACTGTAGACACTGTATGGCAAAGAAACAGTATGATGATACTCTTTCAATGTGTTGTTATGTGCTTCGTAACAAAACAAAAACTGTAGACACTGTATGGCAAAGAAACAGTATGGGATATGGTGATACTCTTTCAATGTGTTGTTATGTGCTTCGTAACAAAACAAAACTGTAGACACTGTATGGCAAAGAAACAGTATGGTGATACTCTTTCAATGTGTTGTTATGTGCTTCGTAACAAAACAAAACTGTAGACACTGTATGGCAAAGAAACAGTATGGTGATACTCTTTCAATGTGTTGTTATGTGCTTCGTAACAAAACAAAACTGTAGACACTGTATGGCAAAGAAACAGTATGGTGATACTCTTTCAATGTGTTGTTATGTGCTTCGTAACAAAACAAAACTGTAGACACTGTATGGCAAAGAAACAGTATGGTGATACTCTTTCAATGTGTTGTTATGTGCTTCGTAACAAAACAAAAAACTGTAGACACTGTATGGCAAAGAAACAGTATGGTGATACTCTTTCAATGTGTTGTTATGTGCTTCGTAACAAAACAAAACTGTAGACACTGTATGGCAAAGAAACAGTATGGTGATACTCTTTCAATGTGTTGTTATGTGCTTCGTAACAAAACAAAACTGTAGACACTGTATGGCAAAGAAACAGTATGGTGATACTCTTTCAATGTGTTGTTATGTGCTTCGTAACAAAACAAAACTGTAGACACTGTATGGCAAAGAAACAGTATGGTGATACTCTTTCAATGTGTTGTTATGTGCTTCGTAACAAAACAAAACTGTAGACACTGTATGGCAAAGAAACAGTATGGTGATACTCTTTCAATGTGTTGTTATGTGCTTCGTAACAAAACAAAACTGTAGACACTGTATGGCAAAGAAACAGTATGGTGATACTCTTTCAATGTGTTGTTATGTGCTTCGTAACAAAACAAAACTGTAGACACTGTATGGCAAAGAAACAGTATGGTGATACTCTTTCAATGTGTTGTTATGTGCTTCGTAACAAAACAAAACTGTAGACACTGTATGGCAAAGAAACAGTATGGTGATACTCTTTCAATGTGTTGTTATGTGCTTCGTAACAAAACAAAACTGTAGACACTGTATGGCAAAGAAACAGTATGGTGATACTCTTTCAATGTGTTGTTATGTGCTTCGTAACAAAACAAAAACTGTAGACACTGTATGGCAAAGAAACAGTATGCTGATACTCTTTCAATGTGTTGTTATGTGCTTCGTAACAAAACAAAAAACTGTAGACACTGTATGGCAAAGAAACAGTATGGTGATACTCTTTCAATGTGTTGTTATGTGCTTCGTAACAAAACAAAAACTGTAGACACTGTATGGCAAAGAAACAGTATGGTGATACTCTTTCAATGTGTTGTTATGTGCTTCGTAACAAAACAAAACTGTAGACACTGTATGGCAAAGAAACAGTATGGTGATACTCTTTCAATGTGTTGTTATGTGCTTCGTAACAAAACAAAACTGTAGACACTGTATGGCAAAGAAACAGTATGGTGATACTCTTTCAATGTGTTGTTATGTGCTTCGTAACAAAACAAAAACTGTAGACACTGTATGGCAAAGAAACAGTATGGTGATACTCTTTCAATGTGTTGTTATGTGCTTCGTAACAAAACAAAACTGTAGACACTGTATGGCAAAGAAACAGTATGGTGATACTCTTTCAATGTGTTGTTATGTGCTTCGTAACAAAACAAAACTGTAGACACTGTATGGCAAAGAAACAGTATGGTGATACTCTTTCAATGTGTTGTTATGTGCTTCGTAACAAAACAAAAAACTGTAGACACTGTATGGCAAAGAAACAGTATGGTGATACTCTTTCAATGTGTTGTTATGTGCTTCGTAACAAAACAAAACTGTAGACACTGTATGGCAAAGAAACAGTATGGTGATACTCTTTCAATGTGTTGTTATGTGCTTCGTAACAAAACAAAAAAGAAACTGTAGACACTGTATGGCAAAAAAACAGTATGGTGATACTCTTTCAATGTGTTGTTATGTGCTTCGTAACAAAACAAAACTGTAGACACTGTATGGCAAAGAAACAGTATGGTGATACTCTTTCAATGTGTTGTTATGTGCTTCGTAACAAAACAAAACTGTAGACACTGTATGGCAAAGAAACAGTATGGTGATACTCTTTCAATGTGTTGTTATGTGCTTCGTAACAAAACAAAACTGTAGACACTGTATGGCAAAGAAACAGTATGGTGATACTCTTTCAATGTGTTGTTATGTGCTTCGTAACAAAACAAAACTGTAGACACTGTATGGCAAAGAAACAGTATGGTGATACTCTTTCAATGTGTTGTTATGTGCTTCGTAACAAAACAAAACTGTAGACACTGTATGGCAAAGAAACAGTATGGTGATACTCTTTCAATGTGTTGTTATGTGCTTCGTAACAAAACAAAACTGTAGACACTGTATGGCAAAGAAACAGTATGGTGATACTCTTTCAATGTGTTGTTATGTGCTTCGTAACAAAACAAAACTGTAGACACTGTATGGCAAAGAAACAGTATGGTGATACTCTTTCAATGTGTTGTTATGTGCTTCGTAACAAAACAAAACTGTAGACACTGTATGGCAAAGAAACAGTATGGTGATACTCTTTCAATGTGTTGTTATGTGCTTCGTAACAAAACAAAACTGTAGACACTGTATGGCAAAGAAACAGTATGGTGATACTCTTTCAATGTGTTGTTATGTGCTTCGTAACAAAACAAAACTGTAGACACTGTATGGCAAAGAAACAGTATGGTGATACTCTTTCAATGTGTTGTTATGTGCTTCGTAACAAAACAAAACTGTAGACACTGTATGGCAAAGAAACAGTATGGTGATACTCTTTCAATGTGTTGTTATGTGCTTCGTAACAAAACAAAACTGTAGACACTGTATGGCAAAGAAACAGTATGGTGATACTCTTTCAATGTGTTGTTATGTGCTTCGTAACAAAACAAAACTGTAGACACTGTATGGCAAAGAAACAGTATGGTGATACTCTTTCAATGTGTTGTTATGTGCTTCGTAACAAAACAAAACTGTAGACACTGTATGGCAAAGAAACAGTATGGTGATACTCTTTCAATGTGTTGTTATGTGCTTCGTAACAAAACAAAACTGTAGACACTGTATGGCAAAGAAACAGTATGGTGATACTCTTTCAATGTGTTGTTATGTGCTTCGTAACAAAACAAAACTGTAGACACTGTATGGCAAAGAAACAGTATGGTGATACTCTTTCAATGTGTTGTTATGTGCTTCGTAACAAAACAAAACTGTAGACACTGTATGGCAAAGAAACAGTATGGTGATACTCTTTCAATGTGTTGTTATGTGCTTCGTAACAAAACAAAACTGTAGACACTGTATGGCAAAGAAACAGTATGGTGATACTCTTTCAATGTGTTGTTATGTGCTTCGTAACAAAACAAAACTGTAGACACTGTATGGCAAAGAAACAGTATGGTGATACTCTTTCAATGTGTTGTTATGTGCTTCGTAACAAAACAAAACTGTAGACACTGTATGGCAAAGAAACAGTATGGTGATACTCTTTCAATGTGTTGTTATGTGCTTCGTAACAAAACAAAACTGTAGACACTGTATGGCAAAGAAACAGTATGGTGATACTCTTTCAATGTGTTGTTATGTGCTTCGTAACAAAACAAAACTGTAGACACTGTATGGCAAAGAAACAGTATGGTGATACTCTTTCAATGTGTTGTTATGTGCTTCGTAACAAAACAAAACTGTAGACACTGTATGGCAAAGAAACAGTATGGTGATACTCTTTCAATGTGTTGTTATGTGCTTCGTAACAAAACAAAACTGTAGACACTGTATGGCAAAGAAACAGTATGGTGATACTCTTTCAATGTGTTGTTATGTGCTTCGTAACAAAACAAAACTGTAGACACTGTATGGCAAAGAAACAGTATGGTGATACTCTTTCAATGTGTTGTTATGTGCTTCGTAACAAAACAAAACTGTAGACACTGTATGGCAAAGAAACAGTATGGTGATACTCTTTCAATGTGTTGTTATGTGCTTCGTAACAAAACAAAACTGTAGACACTGTATGGCAAAGAAACAGTATGGTGATACTCTTTCAATGTGTTGTTATGTGCTTCGTAACAAAACAAAACTGTAGACACTGTATGGCAAAGAAACAGTATGGTGATACTCTTTCAATGTGTTGTTATGTGCTTCGTAACAAAACAAAACTGTAGACACTGTATGGCAAAGAAACAGTATGGTGATACTCTTTCAATGTGTTGTTATGTGCTTCGTAACAAAACAAAACACTGTAGACACTGTATGGCAAAGAAACAGTATGGTGATACTCTTTCAATGTGTTGTTATGTGCTTCGTAACAAAACAAAACTGTAGACACTGTATGGCAAAGAAACAGTATGGTGATACTCTTTCAATGTGTTGTTATGTGCTTCGTAACAAAACAAAACTGTAGACACTGTATGGCAAAGAAACAGTATGGTGATACTCTTTCAATGTGTTGTTATGTGCTTCGTAACAAAACAAAACTGTAGACACTGTATGGCAAAGAAACAGTATGGTGATACTCTTTCAATGTGTTGTTATGTGCTTCGTAACAAAACAAAAACTGTAGACACTGTATGGCAAAGAAACAGTATGGTGATACTCTTTCAATGTGTTGTTATGTGCTTCGTAACAAAACAAAACTGTAGACACTGTATGGCAAAGAAACAGTATGGTGATACTCTTTCAATGTGTTGTTATGTGCTTCGTAACAAAACAAAACTGTAGACACTGTATGGCAAAGAAACAGTATGGTGATACTCTTTCAATGTGTTGTTATGTGCTTCGTAACAAAACAAAACTGTAGACACTGTATGGCAAAGAAACAGTATGGTGATACTCTTTCAATGTGTTGTTATGTGCTTCGTAACAAAACAAAACTGTAGACACTGTATGGCAAAGAAACAGTATGGTGATACTCTTTCAATGTGTTGTTATGTGCTTCGTAACAAAACAAAACTGTAGACACTGTATGGCAAAGAAACAGTATGGTGATACTCTTTCAATGTGTTGTTATGTGCTTCGTAACAAAACAAAACTGTAGACACTGTATGGCAAAGAAACAGTATGGTGATACTCTTTCAATGTGTTGTTATGTGCTTCGTAACAAAACAAAACTGTGTAGACACTGTATGGCAAAAAACAAAACTGAAACAGTATGGTGATACTCTTTCAATGTGTTGTTATGTGCTTCGTAACAAAACAAAACTGTAGACACTGTATGGCAAAGAAACAGTATGGTGATACTCTTTCAATGTGTTGTTATGTGCTTCGTAACAAAACAAAACTGTAGACACTGTATGGCAAAGAAACAGTATGGTGATACAATGTATGGTGATACTCTTTCAATGTGTTGTTATGTGCTTCGTAACAAAACAAAAACAAAACTGTAGACACTGTATGGCAAAGAAACAGTATGGTGATACTCTTTCAATGTGTTGTTATGTGCTTCGTAACAAAACAAAACTGTAGACACTGTATGGCAAAGAAACAGTATGGTGATACTCTTTCAATGTGTTGTTATGTGCTTCGTAACAAAACAAAACTGTAGACACTGTATGGCAAAGAAACAGTATGGTGATACTCTTTCAATGTGTTGTTATGTGCTTCGTAACAAAACAAAACTGTAGACACTGTATGGCAAAGAAACAGTATGGTGATACTCTTTCAATGTGTTGTTATGTGCTTCGTAACAAAACAAAACTGTAGACACTGTATGGCAAAGAAACAGTATGGTGATACTCTTTCAATGTGTTGTTATGTGCTTCGTAACAAAACAAAACTGTAGACACTGTATGGCAAAGAAACAGTATGGTGATACTCTTTCAATGTGTTGTTATGTGCTTCGTAACAAAACAAAACTGTAGACACTGTATGGCAAAGAAACAGTATGGTGATACTCTTTCAATGTGTTGTTATGTGCTTCGTAACAAAACAAAACTGTAGACACTGTATGGCAAAGAAACAGTATGGTGATACTCTTTCAATGTGTTGTTATGTGCTTCGTAACAAAACAAAACTGTAGACACTGTATGGCAAAGAAACAGTATGGTGATACTCTTTCAATGTGTTGTTATGTGCTTCGTAACAAAACAAAACTGTAGACACTGTATGGCAAAGAAACAGTATGGTGATACTCTTTCAATGTGTTGTTATGTGCTTCGTAACAAAACAAAACTGTAGACACTGTATGGCAAAGAAACAGTATGGTGATACTCTTTCAATGTGTTGTTATGTGCTTCGTAACAAAACAAAACTGTAGACACTGTATGGCAAAGAAACAGTATGGTGATACTCTTTCAATGTGTTGTTATGTGCTTCGTAACAAAACAAAACTGTAGACACTGTATGGCAAAGAAACAGTATGGTGATACTCTTTCAATGTGTTGTTATGTGCTTCGTAACAAAACAAAACTGTAGACACTGTATGGCAAAGAAACAGTATGGTGATACTCTTTCAATGTGTTGTTATGTGCTTCGTAACAAAACAAAACTGTAGACACTGTATGGCAAAGAAACAGTATGGTGATACTCTTTCAATGTGTTGTTATGTGCTTCGTAACAAAACAAAAAGAAACTGTAGACACTGTATGGCAAAGAAACAGTATGGTGATACTCTTTCAATGTGTTGTTATGTGCTTCGTAACAAAACAAAACTGTAGACACTGTATGGCAAAGAAACAGTATGGTGATACTCTTTCAATGTGTTGTTATGTGCTTCGTAACAAAACAAAACTGTAGACACTGTATGGCAAAGAAACAGTATGGTGATACTCTTTCAATGTGTTGTTATGTGCTTCGTAACAAAACAAAACTGTAGACACTGTATGGCAAAGAAACAGTATGGTGATACTCTTTCAATGTGTTGTTATGTGCTTCGTAACAAAACAAAACTGTAGACACTGTATGGCAAAGAAACAGTATGGTGATACTCTTTCAATGTGTTGTTATGTGCTTCGTAACAAAACAAAACTGTAGACACTGTATGGCAAAGAAACAGTATGGTGATACTCTTTCAATGTGTTGTTATGTGCTTCGTAACAAAACAAAAACTGTAGACACTGTATGGCAAAGAAACAGTATGGTGATACTCTTTCAATGTGTTGTTATGTGCTTCGTAACAAAACAAAACTGTAGACACTGTATGGCAAAGAAACAGTATGGTGATACTCTTTCAATGTGTTGTTATGTGCTTCGTAACAAAACAAAACTGTAGACACTGTATGGCAAAGAAACAGTATGGTGATACTCTTTCAATGTGTTGTTATGTGCTTCGTAACAAAACAAAACAAAACTGTAGACACTGTATGGCAAAGAAACAGTATGGTGATACTCTTTCAATGTGTTGTTATGTGCTTCGTAACAAAACAAAACTGTAGACACTGTATGGCAAAGAAACAGTATGGTGATACTCTTTCAATGTGTTGTTATGTGCTTCGTAACAAAACAAAACTGTAGACACTGTATGGCAAAGAAACAGTATGGTGATACTCTTTCAATGTGTTGTTATGTGCTTCGTAACAAAACAAAACTGTAGACACTGTATGGCAAAGAAACAGTATGGTGATACTCTTTCAATGTGTTGTTATGTGCTTCGTAACAAAACAAAACTGTAGACACTGTATGGCAAAGAAACAGTATGGTGATACTCTTTCAATGTGTTGTTATGTGCTTCGTAACAAAACAAAACTGTAGACACTGTATGGCAAAGAAACAGTATGGTGATACTCTTTCAATGTGTTGTTATGTGCTTCGTAACAAAACAAAACTGTAGACACTGTATGGCAAAGAAACAGTATGGTGATACTCTTTCAATGTGTTGTTATGTGCTTCGTAACAAAACAAAACTGTAGACACTGTATGGCAAAGAAACAGTATGGTGATACTCTTTCAATGTGTTGTTATGTGCTTCGTAACAAAACAAAACTGTAGACACTGTATGGCAAAGAAACAGTATGGTGATACTCTTTCAATGTGTTGTTATGTGCTTCGTAACAAAACAAAACTGTAGACACTGTATGGCAAAGAAACAGTATGGTGATACTCTTTCAATGTGTTGTTATGTGCTTCGTAACAAAACAAAACTGTAGACACTGTATGGCAAAGAAACAGTATGGTGATACTCTTTCAATGTGTTGTTATGTGCTTCGTAACAAAACAAAACTGTAGACACTGTATGGCAAAGAAACAGTATGGTGATACTCTTTCAATGTGTTGTTATGTGCTTCGTAACAAAACAAAACTGTAGACACTGTATGGCAAAGAAACAGTATGGTGATACTCTTTCAATGTGTTGTTATGTGCTTCGTAACAAAACAAAACTGTAGACACTGTATGGCAAAGAAACAGTATGGTGATACTCTTTCAATGTGTTGTTATGTGCTTCGTAACAAAACAAAACTGTAGACACTGTATGGCAAAGAAACAGTATGGTGATACTCTTTCAATGTGTTGTTATGTGCTTCGTAACAAAACAAAACTGTAGACACTGTATGGCAAAGAAACAGTATGGTGATACTCTTTCAATGTGTTGTTATGTGCTTCGTAACAAAACAAAAACTGTAGACACTGTATGGCAAAGAAACAGTATGGTGATACTCTTTCAATGTGTTGTTATGTGCTTCGTAACAAAACAAAACTGTAGACACTGTATGGCAAAGAAACAGTATGGTGATACTCTTTCAATGTGTTGTTATGTGCTTCGTAACAAAACAAAACTGTAGACACTGTATGGCAAAGAAACAGTATGGTGATACTCTTTCAATGTGTTGTTATGTGCTTCGTAACAAAACAAAACTGTAGACACTGTATGGCAAAGAAACAGTATGGTGATACTCTTTCAATGTGTTGTTATGTGCTTCGTAACAAAACAAAACTGTAGACACTGTATGGCAAAGAAACAGTATGGTGATACTCTTTCAATGTGTTGTTATGTGCTTCGTAACAAAACAAAACTGTAGACACTGTATGGCAAAGAAACAGTATGGTGATACTCTTTCAATGTGTTGTTATGTGCTTCGTAACAAAACAAAACTGTAGACACTGTATGGCAAAGAAACAGTATGGTGATACTCTTTCAATGTGTTGTTATGTGCTTGGTGATACGTAACAAAACAAAACTGTAGACACTGTATGGCAAAGAAACAGTATGGTGATACTCTTTCAATGTGTTGTTATGTGCTTCGTAACAAAACAAAACTGTAGACACTGTATGGCAAAGAAACAGTATGGTGATACTCTTTCAATGTGTTGTTATGTGCTTCGTAACAAAACAAAACTGTAGACACTGTATGGCAAAGAAACAGTATGGTGATACTCTTTCAATGTGTTGTTATGTGCTTCGTAACAAAACAAAACTGTAGACACTGTATGGCAAAGAAACAGTATGGTGATACTCTTTCAATGTGTTGTTATGTGCTTCGTAACAAAACAAAACTGTAGACACTGTATGGCAAAGAAACAGTATGGTGATACTCTTTCAATGTGTTGTTATGTGCTTCGTAACAAAACAAAACTGTAGACACTGTATGGCAAAGAAACAGTATGGTGATACTCTTTCAATGTGTTGTTATGTGCTTCGTAACAAAACAAAACTGTAGACACTGTATGGCAAAGAAACAGTATGGTGATACTCTTTCAATGTGTTGTTATGTGCTTCGTAACAAAACAAAACTGTAGACACTGTATGGCAAAGAAACAGTATGGTGATACTCTTTCAATGTGTTGTTATGTGCTTCGTAACAAAACAAAACTGTAGACACTGTATGGCAAAGAAACAGTATGGTGATACTCTTTCAATGTGTTGTTATGTGCTTCGTAACAAAACAAAAAACTGTAGACACTGTAGACACTGTATGGCAAAGAAACAGTATGGTGATACTCTTTCAATGTGTTGTTATGTGCTTCGTAACAAAACAAAACTGTAGACACTGTATGGCAAAGAAACAGTATGGTGATACTCTTTCAATGTGTTGTTATGTGCTTCGTAACAAAACAAAACTGTAGACACTGTATGGCAAAGAAACAGTATGGTGATACTCTTTCAATGTGTTGTTATGTGCTTCGTAACAAAACAAAACTGTAGACACTGTATGGCAAAGAAACAGTATGGTGATACTCTTTCAATGTGTTGTTATGTGCTTCGTAACAAAACAAAACTGTAGACACTGTATGGCAAAGAAACAGTATGGTGATACTCTTTCAATGTGTTGTTATGTGCTTCGTAACAAAACAAAACTGTAGACACTGTATGGCAAAGAAACAGTATGGTGATACTCTTTCAATGTGTTGTTATGTGCTTCGTAACAAAACAAAACTGTAGACACTGTATGGCAAAGAAACAGTATGGTGATACTCTTTCAATGTGTTGTTATGTGCTTCGTAACAAAACAAAACTGTAGACACTGTATGGCAAAGAAACAGTATGGTGATACTCTTTCAATGTGTTGTTATGTGCTTCGTAACAAAACAAAACTGTAGACACTGTATGGCAAAGAAACAGTATGGTGATACTCTTTCAATGTGTTGTTATGTGCTTCGTAACAAAACAAAACTGTAGACACTGTATGGCAAAGAAACAGTATGGTGATACTCTTTCAATGTGTTGTTATGTGCTTCGTAACAAAACAAAACTGTAGACACTGTATGGCAAAGAAACAGTATGGTGATACTCTTTCAATGTGTTGTTATGTGCTTCGTAACAAAACAAAACTGTAGACACTGTATGGCAAAGAAACAGTATGGTGATACTCTTTCAATGTGTTGTTATGTGCTTCGTAACAAAACAAAACTGTAGACACTGTATGGCAAAGAAACAGTATGGTGATACTCTTTCAATGTGTTGTTATGTGCTTCGTAACAAAACAAAACTGTAGACACTGTATGGCAAAGAAACAGTATGGTGATACTCTTTCAATGTGTTGTTATGTGCTTCGTAACAAAACAAAACTGTAGACACTGTATGGCAAAGAAACAGTATGGTGATACTCTTTCAATGTGTTGTTATGTGCTTCGTAACAAAACAAAACTGTAGACACTGTATGGCAAAGAAACAGTATGGTGATACTCTTTCAATGTGTTGTTATGTGCTTCGTAACAAAACAAAACTGTAGACACTGTATGGCAAAGAAACAGTATGGTGATACTCTTTCAATGTGTTGTTATGTGCTTCGTAACAAAACAAAACTGTAGACACTGTATGGCAAAGAAACAGTATGGTGATACTCTTTCAATGTGTTGTTATGTGCTTCGTAACAAAACAAAACTGTAGACACTGTATGGCAAAGAAACAGTATGGTGATACTCTTTCAATGTGTTGTTATGTGCTTCGTAACAAAACAAAACTGTAGACACTGTATGGCAAAGAAACAGTATGGTGATACTCTTTCAATGTGTTGTTATGTGCTTCGTAACAAAACAAAACTGTAGACACTGTATGGCAAAGAAACAGTATGGTGATACTCTTTCAATGTGTTGTTATGTGCTTCGTAACAAAACAAAACTGTAGACACTGTATGGCAAAGAAACAGTATGGTGATACTCTTTCAATGTGTTGTTATGTGCTTCGTAACAAAACAAAACTGTAGACACTGTATGGCAAAGAAACAGTATGGTGATACTCTTTCAATGTGTTGTTATGTGCTTCGTAACAAAACAAAACTGTAGACACTGTATGGCAAAGAAACAGTATGGTGATACTCTTTCAATGTGTTGTTATGTGCTTCGTAACAAAACAAAACTGTAGACACTGTATGGCAAAGAAACAGTATGGTGATACTCTTTCAATGTGTTGTTATGTGCTTCGTAACAAAACAAAACTGTAGACACTGTATGGCAAAGAAACAGTATGGTGATACTCTTTCAATGTGTTGTTATGTGCTTCGTAACAAAACAAAACTGTAGACACTGTATGGCAAAGAAACAGTATGGTGATACTCTTTCAATGTGTTGTTTCGTAACAAAACAAAACTGTAGACACTGTATGGCAAAGAAACAGTATGGTGATACTCTTTCATGTGTTGTTATGTGCGTAACAAAACAAAACTGTAGACACTGTATGGCAAAGAAACAGTATGGTGATACTCTTTCAATGTGTTGTTATGTGCTTCGTAACAAAACAAAACTGTAGACACTGTATGGCAAAGAAACAGTATGGTGATACTCTTTCAATGTGTTGTTATGTGCTTCGTAACAAAACAAAACTGTAGACACTGTATGGCAAAGAAACAGTATGGTGATACTCTTTCAATGTGTTGTTATGTGCTTCGTAACAAAACAAAACTGTAGACACTGTATGGCAAAGAAACAGTATGGTGATACTCTTTCAATGTGTTGTTATGTGCTTCGTAACAAAACAAAACTGTAGACACTGTATGGCAAAGAAACAGTATGGTGATACTCTTTCAATGTGTTGTTATGTGCTTCGTAACAAAACAAAACTGTAGACACTGTATGGCAAAGAAACAGTATGGTGATACTCTTTCAATGTGTTGTTATGTGCTTCGTAACAAAACAAAACTGTAGACACTGTATGGCAAAGAAACAGTATGGTGATACTCTTTCAATGTGTTGTTATGTGCTTCGTAACAAAACAAAACTGTAGACACTGTATGGCAAAGAAACAGTATGGTGATACTCTTTCAATGTGTTGTTATGTGCTTCGTAACAAAACAAAACTGTAGACACTGTATGGCAAAGAAACAGTATGGTGATACTCTTTCAATGTGTTGTTATGTGCTTCGTAACAAAACAAAACTGTAGACACTGTATGGCAAAGAAACAGTATGGTGATACTCTTTCAATGTGTTGTTATGTGCTTCGTAACAAAACAAAACTGTAGACACTGTATGGCAAAGAAACAGTATGGTGATACTCTTTCAATGTGTTGTTATGTGCTTCGTAACAAAACAAAACTGTAGACACTGTATGGCAAAGAAACAGTATGGTGATACTCTTTCAATGTGTTGTTATGTGCTTCGTAACAAAACAAAACTGTAGACACTGTATGGCAAAGAAACAGTATGGTGATACTCTTTCAATGTGTTGTTATGTGCTTCGTAACAAAACAAAACTGTAGACACTGTATGGCAAAGAAACAGTATGGTGATACTCTTTCAATGTGTTGTTATGTGCTTCGTAACAAAACAAAACTGTAGACACTGTATGGCAAAGAAACAGTATGGTGATACTCTTTCAATGTGTTGTTATGTGCTTCGTAACAAAACAAAACTGTAGACACTGTATGGCAAAGAAACAGTATGGTGATACTCTTTCAATGTGTTGTTATGTGCTTCGTAACAAAACAAAACTGTAGACACTGTATGGCAAAGAAACAGTATGGTGATACTCTTTCAATGTGTTGTTATGTGCTTCGTAACAAAACAAAACTGTAGACACTGTATGGCAAAGAAACAGTATGGTGATACTCTTTCAATGTGTTGTTATGTGCTTCGTAACAAAACAAAACTGTAGACACTGTATGGCAAAGAAACAGTATGGTGATACTCTTTCAATGTGTTGTTATGTGCTTCGTAACAAAACAAAACTGTAGACACTGTATGGCAAAGAAACAGTATGGTGATACTCTTTCAATGTGTTGTTATGTGCTTGTAACAAAACAAACACTGTGAGACACTGTATGGCAAAGAAACACTGTATGTATGGTGATACTCTTTCAATGTGTTGTTATGTGCTTCGTAACAAAACAAAACTGTAGACACTGTATGGCAAAGAAACAGTATGGTGATACTCTTTCAATGTGTTGTTATGTGCTTCGTAACAAAACAAAACTGTAGACACTGTATGGCAAAGAAACAGTATGGTGATACTCTTTCAATGTGTTGTTATGTGCTTCGTAACAAAACAAAACTGTAGACACTGTATGGCAAAGAAACAGTATGGTGATACTCTTTCAATGTGTTGTTATGTGCTTCGTAACAAAACAAAACTGTAGACACTGTATGGCAAAGAAACAGTATGGTGATACTCTTTCAATGTGTTGTTATGTGCTTCGTAACAAAACAAAACTGTAGACACTGTATGGCAAAGAAACAGTATGGTGATACTCTTTCAATGTGTTGTTATGTGCTTCGTAACAAAACAAAACTGTAGACACTGTATGGCAAAGAAACAGTATGGTGATACTCTTTCAATGTGTTGTTATGTGCTTCGTAACAAAACAAAACTGTAGACACTGTATGGCAAAGAAACAGTATGGTGATACTCTTTCAATGTGTTGTTATGTGCTTCGTAACAAAACAAAAACTGTAGACACTGTATGGCAAAGAAACAGTATGGTGATACTCTTTCAATGTGTTGTTATGTGCTTCGTAACAAAACAAAACTGTAGACACTGTATGGCAAAGAAACAGTATGGTGATACTCTTTCAATGTGTTGTTATGTGCTTCGTAACAAAACAAAACTGTAGACACTGTATGGCAAAGAAACAGTATGGTGATACTCTTTCAATGTGTTGTTATGTGCTTCGTAACAAAACAAAACTGTAGACACTGTATGGCAAAGAAACAGTATGGTGATACTCTTTCAATGTGTTGTTATGTGCTTCGTAACAAAACAAAACTGTAGACACTGTATGGCAAAGAAACAGTATGGTGATACTCTTTCAATGTGTTGTTATGTGCTTCGTAACAAAACAAAACTGTAGACACTGTATGGCAAAGAAACAGTATGGTGATACTCTTTCAATGTGTTGTTATGTGCTTCGTAACAAAACAAAACTGTAGACACTGTATGGCAAAGAAACAGTATGGTGATACTCTTTCAATGTGTTGTTATGTGCTTCGTAACAAAACAAAACTGTAGACACTGTATGGCAAAGAAACAGTATGGTGATACTCTTTCAATGTGTTGTTATGTGCTTCGTAACAAAACAAAACTGTAGACACTGTATGGCAAAGAAACAGTATGGTGATACTCTTTCAATGTGTTGTTATGTGCTTCGTAACAAAACAAAACTGTAGACACTGTATGGCAAAGAAACAGTATGGTGATACTCTTTCAATGTGTTGTTATGTGCTTCGTAACAAAACAAAACTGTAGACACTGTATGGCAAAGAAACAGTATGGTGATACTCTTTCAATGTGTTGTTATGTGCTTCGTAACAAAACAAAACTGTAGACACTGTATGGCAAAGAAACAGTATGGTGATACTCTTTCAATGTGTTGTTATGTGCTTCGTAACAAAACAAAACTGTAGACACTGTATGGCAAAGAAACAGTATGGTGATACTCTTTCAATGTGTTGTTATGTGCTTCGTAACAAAACAAAACTGTAGACACTGTATGGCAAAGAAACAGTATGGTGATACTCTTTCAATGTGTTGTTATGTGCTTCGTAACAAAACAAAACTGTAGACACTGTATGGCAAAGAAACAGTATGGTGATACTCTTTCAATGTGTTGTTATGTGCTTCGTAACAAAACAAAACTGTAGACACTGTATGGCAAAGAAACAGTATGGTGATACTCTTTCAATGTGTTGTTATGTGCTTCGTAACAAAACAAAACTGTAGACACTGTATGGCAAAGAAACAGTATGGTGATACTCTTTCAATGTGTTGTTATGTGCTTCGTAACAAAACAAAACTGTAGACACTGTATGGCAAAGAAACAGTATGGTGATACTCTTTCAATGTGTTGTTATGTGCTTCGTAACAAAACAAAACTGTAGACACTGTATGGCAAAGAAACAGTATGGTGATACTCTTTCAATGTGTTGTTATGTGCTTCGTAACAAAACAAAACTGTAGACACTGTATGGCAAAGAAACAGTATGGTGATACTCTTTCAATGTGTTGTTATGTGCTTCGTAACAAAACAAAACTGTAGACACTGTATGGCAAAGAAACAGTATGGTGATACTCTTTCAATGTGTTGTTATGTGCTTCGTAACAAAACAAAACTGTAGACACTGTATGGCAAAGAAACAGTATGGTGATACTCTTTCAATGTGTTGTTATGTGCTTCGTAACAAAACAAAACTGTAGACACTGTATGGCAAAGAAACAGTATGGTGATACTCTTTCAATGTGTTGTTATGTGCTTCGTAACAAAACAAAACTGTAGACACTGTATGGCAAAGAAACAGTATGGTGATACTCTTTCAATGTGTTGTTATGTGCTTCGTAACAAAACAAAACTGTAGACACTGTATGGCAAAGAAACAGTATGGTGATACTCTTTCAATGTGTTGTTATGTGCTTCGTAACAAAACAAAACTGTAGACACTGTATGGCAAAGAAACAGTATGGTGATACTCTTTCAATGTGTTGTTATGTGCTTCGTAACAAAACAAAACTGTAGACACTGTATGGCAAAGAAACAGTATGGTGATACTCTTTCAATGTGTTGTTATGTGCTTCGTAACAAAACAAAAACTGTAGACACTGTATGGCAAAGAAACAGTATGGTGATACTCTTTCAATGTGTTGTTATGTGCTTCGTAACAAAACAAAACTGTAGACACTGTATGGCAAAGAAACAGTATGGTGATACTCTTTCAATGTGTTGTTATGTGCTTCGTAACAAAACAAAACTGTAGACACTGTATGGCAAAGAAACAGTATGGTGATACTCTTTCAATGTGTTGTTATGTGCTTCGTAACAAAACAAAACTGTAGACACTGTATGGCAAAGAAACAGTATGGTGATACTCTTTCAATGTGTTGTTATGTGCTTCGTAACAAAACAAAAACTGTAGACACTGTATGGCAAAGAAACAGTATGGTGATACTCTTTCAATGTGTTGTTATGTGCTTCGTAACAAAACAAAAATGTGTTGTTATGTGCTGTAGACACTGTATGGCAAAGAAACAGTATGGTGATACTCTTTCAATGTGTTGTTATGTGCTTCGTAACAAAACAAAACTGTAGACACTGTATGGCAAAGAAACAGTATGGTGATACTCTTTCAATGTGTTGTTATGTGCTTCGTAACAAAACAAAACTGTAGACACTGTATGGCAAAGAAACAGTATGGTGATACTCTTTCAATGTGTTGTTATGTGCTTCGTAACAAAACAAAACTGTAGACACTGTATGGCAAAGAAACAGTATGGTGATACTCTTTCAATGTGTTGTTATGTGCTTCGTAACAAAACAAAACTGTAGACACTGTATGGCAAAGAAACAGTATGGTGATACTCTTTCAATGTGTTGTTATGTGCTTCGTAACAAAACAAAACTGTAGACACTGTATGGCAAAGAAACAGTATGGTGATACTCTTTCAATGTGTTGTTATGTGCTTCGTAACAAAACAAAACTGTAGACACTGTATGGCAAAGAAACAGTATGGTGATACTCTTTCAATGTGTTGTTATGTGCTTCGTAACAAAACAAAACTGTAGACACTGTATGGCAAAGAAACAGTATGGTGATACTCTTTCAATGTGTTGTTATGTGCTTCGTAACAAAACAAAACTGTAGACACTGTATGGCAAAGAAACAGTATGGTGATACTCTTTCAATGTGTTGTTATGTGCTTCGTAACAAAACAAAACTGTAGACACTGTATGGCAAAGAAACAGTATGGTGATACTCTTTCAATGTGTTGTTATGTGCTTCGTAACAAAACAAAAACTGTAGACACTGTATGGCAAAGAAACAGTATGGTGATACTCTTTCAATGTGTTGTTATGTGCTTCGTAACAAAAAAAAACTGTAGACACTGTATGGCAAAAAAACAGTATGGTGATACTCTTTCAATGTGTTGTTATGTGCTTCGTAACAAAACAAAACTGTAGACACTGTATGGCAAAGAAACAGTATGGTGATACTCTTTCAATGTGTTGTTATGTGCTTCGTAACAAAACAAAACTGTAGACACTGTATGGCAAAGAAACAGTATGGTGATACTCTTTCAATGTGTTGTTATGTGCTTCGTAACAAAACAAAACTGTAGACACTGTATGGCAAAGAAACAGTATGGTGATACTCTTTCAATGTGTTGTTATGTGCTTCGTAACAAAACAAAACTGTAGACACTGTATGGCAAAGAAACAGTATGGTGATACTCTTTCAATGTGTTGTTATGTGCTTCGTAACAAAACAAAACTGTAGACACTGTATGGCAAAGAAACAGTATGGTGATACTCTTTCAATGTGTTGTTATGTGCTTCGTAACAAAACAAAAAACTGTAGACACTGTATGGCAAAGAAACAGTATGGTGATACTCTTTCAATGTGTTGTTATGTGCTTCGTAACAAAACAAAACTGTAGACACTGTATGGCAAAGAAACAGTATGGTGATACTCTTTCAATGTGTTGTTATGTGCTTCGTAACAAAACAAAACTGTAGACACTGTATGGCAAAGAAACAGTATGGTGATACTCTTTCAATGTGTTGTTATGTGCTTCGTAACAAAACAAAACTGTAGACACTGTATGGCAAAGAAACAGTATGGTGATACTCTTTCAATGTGTTGTTATGTGCTTCGTAACAAAACAAAACTGTAGACACTGTATGGCAAAGAAACAGTATGGTGATACTCTTTCAATGTGTTGTTATGTGCTTCGTAACAAAACAAAACTGTAGACACTGTATGGCAAAGAAACAGTATGGTGATACTCTTTCAATGTGTTGTTATGTGCTTCGTAACAAAACAAAACTGTAGACACTGTATGGCAAAGAAACAGTATGGTGATACTCTTTCAATGTGTTGTTATGTGCTTCGTAACAAAACAAAACTGTAGACACTGTATGGCAAAGAAACAGTATGGTGATACTCTTTCAATGTGTTGTTATGTGCTTCGTAACAAAACAAAACTGTAGACACTGTATGGCAAAGAAACAGTATGGTGATACTCTTTCAATGTGTTGTTATGTGCTTCGTAACAAAACAAAACTGTAGACACTGTATGGCAAAGAAACAGTATGGTGATACTCTTTCAATGTGTTGTTATGTGCTTCGTAACAAAACAAAACTGTAGACACTGTATGGCAAAGAAACAGTATGGTGATACTCTTTCAATGTGTTGTTATGTGCTTCGTAACAAAACAAAACTGTAGACACTGTATGGCAAAGAAACAGTATGGTGATACTCTTTCAATGTGTTGTTATGTGCTTCGTAACAAAACAAAACTGTAGACACTGTATGGCAAAGAAACAGTATGGTGATACTCTTTCAATGTGTTGTTATGTGCTTCGTAACAAAACAAAACTGTAGACACTGTATGGCAAAGAAACAGTATGGTGATACTCTTTCAATGTGTTGTTATGTGCTTCGTAACAAAACAAAACTGTAGACACTGTATGGCAAAGAAACAGTATGGTGATACTCTTTCAATGTGTTGTTATGTGCTTCGTAACAAAACAAAACTGTAGACACTGTATGGCAAAGAAACAGTATGGTGATACTCTTTCAATGTGTTGTTATGTGCTTCGTAACAAAACAAAACTGTAGACACTGTATGGCAAAGAAACAGTATGGTGATACTCTTTCAATGTGTTGTTATGTGCTTCGTAACAAAACAAAACTGTAGACACTGTATGGCAAAGAAACAGTATGGTGATACTCTTTCAATGTGTTGTTATGTGCTTCGTAACAAAACAAAACTGTAGACACTGTATGGCAAAGAAACAGTATGGTGATACTCTTTCAATGTGTTGTTATGTGCTTCGTAACAAAACAAAACTGTAGACACTGTATGGCAAAGAAACAGTATGGTGATACTCTTTCAATGTGTTGTTATGTGCTTCGTAACAAAACAAAACTGTAGACACTGTATGGCAAAGAAACAGTATGGTGATACTCTTTCAATGTGTTGTTATGTGCTTCGTAACAAAACAAAACTGTAGACACTGTATGGCAAAGAAACAGTATGGTGATACTCTTTCAATGTGTTGTTATGTGCTTCGTAACAAAACAAAACTGTAGACACTGTATGGCAAAGAAACAGTATGGTGATACTCTTTCAATGTGTTGTTATGTGCTTCGTAACAAAACAAAACTGTAGACACTGTATGGCAAAGAAACAGTATGGTGATACTCTTTCAATGTGTTGTTATGTGCTTCGTAACAAAACAAAAACTGTAGACACTGTATGGCAAAGAAACAGTATGGTGATACTCTTTCAATGTGTTGTTATGTGCTTCGTAACAAAACAAAAACTGTAGACACTGTATGGCAAAGAAACAGTATGGTGATACTCTTTCAATGTGTTGTTATGTGCTTCGTAACAAAACAAAACTGTAGACACTGTATGGCAAAGAAACAGTATGGTGATACTCTTTCAATGTGTTGTTATGTGCTTCGTAACAAAACAAAACTGTAGACACTGTATGGCAAAGAAACAGTATGGTGATACTCTTTCAATGTGTTGTTATGTGCTTCGTAACAAAACAAAACTGTAGACACTGTATGGCAAAGAAACAGTATGGTGATACTCTTTCAATGTGTTGTTATGTGCTTCGTAACAAAACAAAACTGTAGACACTGTATGGCAAAGAAACAGTATGGTGATACTCTTTCAATGTGTTGTTATGTGCTTCGTAACAAAACAAAACTGTAGACACTGTATGGCAAAGAAACAGTATGGTGATACTCTTTCAATGTGTTGTTATGTGCTTCGTAACAAAACAAAACTGTAGACACTGTATGGCAAAGAAACAGTATGGTGATACTCTTTCAATGTGTTGTTATGTGCTTCGTAACAAAACAAAACTGTAGACACTGTATGGCAAAGAAACAGTATGGTGATACTCTTTCAATGTGTTGTTATGTGCTTCGTAACAAAACAAAACTGTAGACACTGTATGGCAAAGAAACAGTATGGTGATACTCTTTCAATGTGTTGTTATGTGCTTCGTAACAAAACAAAACTGTAGACACTGTATGGCAAAGAAACAGTATGGTGATACTCTTTCAATGTGTTGTTATGTGCTTCGTAACAAAACAAAACTGTAGACACTGTATGGCAAAGAAACAGTATGGTGATACTCTTTCAATGTGTTGTTATGTGCTTCGTAACAAAACAAAACTGTAGACACTGTATGGCAAAGAAACAGTATGGTGATACTCTTTCAATGTGTTGTTATGTGCTTCGTAACAAAACAAAACTGTAGACACTGTATGGCAAAGAAACAGTATGGTGATACTCTTTCAATGTGTTGTTATGTGCTTCGTAACAAAACAAAACTGTAGACACTGTATGGCAAAGAAACAGTATGGTGATACTCTTTCAATGTGTTGTTATGTGCTTCGTAACAAAACAAAACTGTAGACACTGTATGGCAAAGAAACAGTATGGTGATACTCTTTCAATGTGTTGTTATGTGCTTCGTAACAAAACAAAACTGTAGACACTGTATGGCAAAGAAACAGTATGGTGATACTCTTTCAATGTGTTGTTATGTGCTTCGTAACAAAACAAAACTGTAGACACTGTATGGCAAAGAAACAGTATGGTGATACTCTTTCAATGTGTTGTTATGTGCTTCGTAACAAAACAAAACTGTAGACACTGTATGGCAAAGAAACAGTATGGTGATACTCTTTCAATGTGTTGTTATGTGCTTCGTAACAAAACAAAACTGTAGACACTGTATGGCAAAGAAACAGTATGGTGATACTCTTTCAATGTGTTGTTATGTGCTTCGTAACAAAACAAAAAAGACTGTAGACACTGTATGGCAAAGAAACAGTATGGTGATACTCTTTCAATGTGTTGTTATGTGCTTCGTAACAAAACAAAAACTGTAGACACTGTATGGCAAAGAAACAGTATGGTGATACTCTTTCAATGTGTTGTTATGTGCTTCGTAACAAAACAAAACTGTAGACACTGTATGGCAAAGAAACAGTATGGTGATACTCTTTCAATGTGTTGTTATGTGCTTCGTAACAAAACAAAACTGTAGACACTGTATGGCAAAGAAACAGTATGGTGATACTCTTTCAATGTGTTGTTATGTGCTTCGTAACAAAACAAAACTGTAGACACTGTATGGCAAAGAAACAGTATGGTGATACTCTTTCAATGTGTTGTTATGTGCTTCGTAACAAAACAAAACTGTAGACACTGTATGGCAAAGAAACAGTATGGTGATACTCTTTCAATGTGTTGTTATGTGCTTCGTAACAAAACAAAACTGTAGACACTGTATGGCAAAGAAACAGTATGGTGATACTCTTTCAATGTGTTGTTATGTGCTTCGTAACAAAACAAAACTGTAGACACTGTATGGCAAAGAAACAGTATGGTGATACTCTTTCAATGTGTTGTTATGTGCTTCGTAACAAAACAAAACTGTAGACACTGTATGGCAAAGAAACAGTATGGTGATACTCTTTCAATGTGTTGTTATGTGCTTCGTAACAAAACAAAACTGTAGACACTGTATGGCAAAGAAACAGTATGGTGATACTCTTTCAATGTGTTGTTATGTGCTTCGTAACAAAACAAAACTGTAGACACTGTATGGCAAAGAAACAGTATGGTGATACTCTTTCAATGTGTTGTTATGTGCTTCGTAACAAAACAAAACTGTAGACACTGTATGGCAAAGAAACAGTATGGTGATACTCTTTCAATGTGTTGTTATGTGCTTCGTAACAAAACAAAACTGTAGACACTGTATGGCAAAGAAACAGTATGGTGATACTCTTTCAATGTGTTGTTATGTGCTTCGTAACAAAACAAAACTGTAGACACTGTATGGCAAAGAAACAGTATGGTGATACTCTTTCAATGTGTTGTTATGTGCTTCGTAACAAAACAAAACTGTAGACACTGTATGGCAAAGAAACAGTATGGTGATACTCTTTCAATGTGTTGTTATGTGCTTCGTAACAAAACAAAACTGTAGACACTGTATGGCAAAGAAACAGTATGGTGATACTCTTTCAATGTGTTGTTATGTGCTTCGTAACAAAACAAAACTGTAGACACTGTATGGCAAAGAAACAGTATGGTGATACTCTTTCAATGTGTTGTTATGTGCTTCGTAACAAAACAAAAACTGTAGACACTGTATGGCAAAGAAACAGTATGGTGATACTCTTTCAATGTGTTGTTATGTGCTTCGTAACAAAACAAAACTGTAGACACTGTATGGCAAAGAAACAGTATGGTGATACTCTTTCAATGTGTTGTTATGTGCTTCGTAACAAAACAAAACTGTAGACACTGTATGGCAAAGAAACAGTATGGTGATACTCTTTCAATGTGTTGTTATGTGCTTCGTAACAAAACAAAACTGTAGACACTGTATGGCAAAGAAACAGTATGGTGATACTCTTTCAATGTGTTGTTATGTGCTTCGTAACAAAACAAAACTGTAGACACTGTATGGCAAAGAAACAGTATGGTGATACTCTTTCAATGTGTTGTTATGTGCTTCGTAACAAAACAAAACTGTAGACACTGTATGGCAAAGAAACAGTATGGTGATACTCTTTCAATGTGTTGTTATGTGCTTCGTAACAAAACAAAACTGTAGACACTGTATGGCAAAGAAACAGTATGGTGATACTCTTTCAATGTGTTGTTATGTGCTTCGTAACAAAACAAAACTGTAGACACTGTATGGCAAAGAAACAGTATGGTGATACTCTTTCAATGTGTTGTTATGTGCTTCGTAACAAAACAAAACTGTAGACACTGTATGGCAAAGAAACAGTATGGTGATACTCTTTCAATGTGTTGTTATACTCTTCGTAACAAAACAAAACTGTAGACACTGTATGGCAAAGAAACAGTATGGTGATACTCTTTCAATGTGTTGTTATGTGCTTCAAAACAAAACTGTAGACACTGTATGGCAAAGAAACAGTATGGTGATACTCTTTCAATGTGTTGTTATGTGCTTCGTAACAAAACAAAACTGTAGACACTGTATGGCAAAGAAACAGTATGGTGATACTCTTTCAATGTGTTGTTATGTGCTTCGTAACAAAACAAAACTGTAGACACTGTATGGCAAAGAAACAGTATGGTGATACTCTTTCAATGTGTTGTTATGTGCTTCGTAACAAAACAAAACTGTAGACACTGTATGGCAAAGAAACAGTATGGTGATACTCTTTCAATGTGTTGTTATGTGCTTCGTAACAAAACAAAACTGTAGACACTGTATGGCAAAGAAACAGTATGGTGATACTCTTTCAATGTGTTGTTATGTGCTTCGTAACAAAACAAAACTGTAGACACTGTATGGCAAAGAAACAGTATGGTGATACTCTTTCAATGTGTTGTTATGTGCTTCGTAACAAAACAAAACTGTAGACACTGTATGGCAAAGAAACAGTATGGTGATACTCTTTCAATGTGTTGTTATGTGCTTCGTAACAAAACAAAACTGTAGACACTGTATGGCAAAGAAACAGTATGGTGATACTCTTTCAATGTGTTGTTATGTGCTTCGTAACAAAACAAAACTGTAGACACTGTATGGCAAAGAAACAGTATGGTGATACTCTTTCAATGTGTTGTTATGTGCTTCGTAACAAAACAAAACTGTAGACACTGTATGGCAAAGAAACAGTATGGTGATACTCTTTCAATGTGTTGTTATGTGCTTCGTAACAAAACAAAACTGTAGACACTGTATGGCAAAGAAACAGTATGGTGATACTCTTTCAATGTGTTGTTATGTGCTTCGTAACAAAACAAAACTGTAGACACTGTATGGCAAAGAAACAGTATGGTGATACTCTTTCAATGTGTTGTTATGTGCTTCGTAACAAAACAAAACTGTAGACACTGTATGGCAAAGAAACAGTATGGTGATACTCTTTCAATGTGTTGTTATGTGCTTCGTAACAAAACAAAACTGTAGACACTGTATGGCAAAGAAACAGTATGGTGATACTCTTTCAATGTGTTGTTATGTGCTTCGTAACAAAACAAAACTGTAGACACTGTATGGCAAAGAAACAGTATGGTGATACTCTTTCAATGTGTTGTTATGTGCTTCGTAACAAAACAAAAACTGTAGACACTGTATGGCAAAGAAACAGTATGGTGATACTCTTTCAATGTGTTGTTATGTGCTTCGTAACAAAACAAAAACTGTAGACACTGTATGGCAAAGAAACAGTATGGTGATACTCTTTCAATGTGTTGTTATGTGCTTCGTAACAAAACAAAACTGTAGACACTGTATGGCAAAGAAACAGTATGGTGATACTCTTTCAATGTGTTGTTATGTGCTTCGTAACAAAACAAAACTGTAGACACTGTATGGCAAAGAAACAGTATGGTGATACTCTTTCAATGTGTTGTTATGTGCTTCGTAACAAAACAAAACTGTAGACACTGTATGGCAAAGAAACAGTATGGTGATACTCTTTCAATGTGTTGTTATGTGCTTCGTAACAAAACAAAACTGTAGACACTGTATGGCAAAGAAACAGTATGGTGATACTCTTTCAATGTGTTGTTATGTGCTTCGTAACAAAACAAAACTGTAGACACTGTATGGCAAAGAAACAGTATGGTGATACTCTTTCAATGTGTTGTTATGTGCTTCGTAACAAAACAAAACTGTAGACACTGTATGGCAAAGAAACAGTATGGTGATACTCTTTCAATGTGTTGTTATGTGCTTCGTAACAAAACAAAACTGTAGACACTGTATGGCAAAGAAACAGTATGGTGATACTCTTTCAATGTGTTGTTATGTGCTTCGTAACAAAACAAAACTGTAGACACTGTATGGCAAAGAAACAGTATGGTGATACTCTTTCAATGTGTTGTTATGTGCTTCGTAACAAAACAAAACTGTAGACACTGTATGGCAAAGAAACAGTATGGTGATACTCTTTCAATGTGTTGTTATGTGCTTCGTAACAAAACAAAACTGTAGACACTGTATGGCAAAGAAACAGTATGGTGATACTCTTTCAATGTGTTGTTATGTGCTTCGTAACAAAACAAAACTGTAGACACTGTATGGCAAAGAAACAGTATGGTGATACTCTTTCAATGTGTTGTTATGTGCTTCGTAACAAAACAAAAAACTGTAGACACTGTATGGCAAAGAAACAGTATGGTGATACTCTTTCAATGTGTTGTTATGTGCTTCGTAACAAAACAAAACTGTAGACACTGTATGGCAAAGAAACAGTATGGTGATACTCTTTCAATGTGTTGTTATGTGCTTCGTAACAAAACAAAAACTGTAGACACTGTATGGCAAAGAAACAGTATGGTGATACTCTTTCAATGTGTTGTTATGTGCTTCGTAACAAAACAAAACTGTAGACACTGTATGGCAAAGAAACAGTATGGTGATACTCTTTCAATGTGTTGTTATGTGCTTCGTAACAAAACAAAACTGTAGACACTGTATGGCAAAGAAACAGTATGGTGATACTCTTTCAATGTGTTGTTATGTGCTTCGTAACAAAACAAAACTGTAGACACTGTATGGCAAAGAAACAGTATGGTGATACTCTTTCAATGTGTTGTTATGTGCTTCGTAACAAAACAAAACTGTAGACACTGTATGGCAAAGAAACAGTATGGTGATACTCTTTCAATGTGTTGTTATGTGCTTCGTAACAAAACAAAACTGTAGACACTGTATGGCAAAGAAACAGTATGGTGATACTCTTTCAATGTGTTGTTATGTGCTTCGTAACAAAACAAAACTGTAGACACTGTATGGCAAAGAAACAGTATGGTGATACTCTTTCAATGTGTTGTTATGTGCTTCGTAACAAAACAAAACTGTAGACACTGTATGGCAAAGAAACAGTATGGTGATACTCTTTCAATGTGTTGTTATGTGCTTCGTAACAAAACAAAACTGTAGACACTGTATGGCAAAGAAACAGTATGGTGATACTCTTTCAATGTGTTGTTATGTGCTTCGTAACAAAACAAAACTGTAGACACTGTATGGCAAAGAAACAGTATGGTGATACTCTTTCAATGTGTTGTTATGTGCTTCGTAACAAAACAAAAAAATGTGTTGTTATGTGCTGTAGACACTGTATGGCAAAGAAACAGTATGGTGATACTCTTTCAATGTGTTGTTATGTGCTTCGTAACAAAACAAAACTGTAGACACTGTATGGCAAAGAAACAGTATGGTGATACTCTTTCAATGTGTTGTTATGTGCTTCGTAACAAAACAAAACTGTAGACACTGTATGGCAAAGAAACAGTATGGTGATACTCTTTCAATGTGTTGTTATGTGCTTCGTAACAAAACAAAAACTGTAGACACTGTATGGCAAAGAAACAGTATGGTGATACTCTTTCAATGTGTTGTTATGTGCTTCGTAACAAAACAAAACTGTAGACACTGTATGGCAAAGAAACAGTATGGTGATACTCTTTCAATGTGTTGTTATGTGATACTTCGTAACAAAACAAAACTGTAGACACTGTATGGCAAAGAAACAGTATGGTGATACTCTTTCAATGTGTTGTTATGTGCTTCGTAACAAAACAAAAACTGTAGACACTGTATGGCAAAGAAACAGTATGGTGATACTCTTTCAATGTGTTGTTATGTGCTTCGTAACAAAACAAAAACTGTAGACACTGTATGGCAAAGAAACAGTATGGTGATACTCTTTCAATGTGTTGTTATGTGCTTCGTAACAAAACAAAACTGTAGACACTGTATGGCAAAGAAACAGTATGGTGATACTCTTTCAATGTGTTGTTATGTGCTTCGTAACAAAACAAAACTGTAGACACTGTATGGCAAAGAAACAGTATGGTGATACTCTTTCAATGTGTTGTTATGTGCTTCGTAACAAAACAAAACTGTAGACACTGTATGGCAAAGAAACAGTATGGTGATACTCTTTCAATGTGTTGTTATGTGCTTCGTAACAAAACAAAACTGTAGACACTGTATGGCAAAGAAACAGTATGGTGATACTCTTTCAATGTGTTGTTATGTGCTTCGTAACAAAACAAAACTGTAGACACTGTATGGCAAAGAAACAGTATGGTGATACTCTTTCAATGTGTTGTTATGTGCTTCGTAACAAAACAAAAACTGTAGACACTGTATGGCAAAGAAACAGTATGGTGATACTCTTTCAATGTGTTCTGGTGGTAAAGTTTACATGCCCGTTTTTTTCTTGAAAGTTGTGAAGAATCAACACTTTCTAACTAAAATTAGGAAATATAATAACAGTTTTCATTCAACTTCCTTTGGAGCTATTAACAAAATTGCATACCGATCTTCAAGATACAAGGTCATGTTTATCATATCATTGGTTCTTTACAACCTCTCTCCAATGAATCTCACAAATATTTATAAATCTATTTACTGGGAAACTCGTCAAAAGAGGTTAAACAAAGAGAAAGGAATATTCCAGAAATTAAGAAAAATTGAGTTTTAGCCTCGTAAGAAATGTTACGTTCAGTAGATCCCTACACCAAAAACTTTAGTCTCGTAAGAAATGTTACGCTCGGTGGATCCCTACACCAAAACCTTTAGCCTTGTAAGAAATGTTACGCTCGGTGGATCCCTACACCAAAACCTTTAGCCTTGTAAGAAATGTTACGCTCGGTGGATCCCTACACCAAAACCTTTAGTCTCGTAAGAAATGTTACGCTCGGTAAATCCCTACACCAAAACCTTTAGCCTTGTAAGAAATGTTACGCTCGTTAAATCCCTACACCAAAACCTTTAGCCTTGTAAGAAATGTTACGCTCGGTGGATCCCTACACCAAAACCTTTAGCCTTGTAAGAAATGTTACGCTCGTTAAATCCCTACACCAAAACCTTTAGCCTTGTAAGAAATGTTACGCTCGGTGGATCCCTACACCAAAACCTTTAGCCTTGTAAGAAATGTTACGCCTGTTAAATCCCTACACCAAAACCTTTAGCCTTGTAAGAAATGTTACGCTCGGTGGATCTGTACACCAAAACCTTTAGCCTTGTAAGAAATGTTACGCTCGGTGGATCCCTACACCAAAACCTTTAGCCTTGTAAGAAATGTTACGCTCGGTGGATCCCTACACCAAAACCTTTAGCCTTGTAAGAAATGTTACGCTCGGTGGATCCCTACACCAAAACCTTTAGTCTCGTAAGAAATGTTACGCTCGGTAAATCCCTACACCAAAACCTTTAGCCTTGTAAGAAATGTTACGCTCGTTAAATCCCTACACCAAAACCTTTAGCCTTGTAAGAAATGTTACGCTCGGTGGATCCCTACACCAAAACCTTTAGCCTTGTAAGAAATGTTACGCTCGTTAAATCCCTACACCAAAACCTTTAGCCTTGTAAGAAATGTTACGCTCGGTGGATCCCTACACCAAAACCTTTAGCCTTGTAAGAAATGTTACGCTCGGTGGATCCCTACACCAAAACCTTTAGCCTTGTAAGAAATGTTACGCTCGGTGGATCCCTACACCAAACCTTTAGCCTTGTAAGAAATGTTACGCTCGGTGGATCCCTACACCAAAACCTTTAGCCTTGTAAGAAATGTTACGCTCGGTGGATCCCTACACCAAAACCTTTAGCCTTGTAAGAAATGTTACGCTCGGTGGATCCCTACACCAAAACCTTTAGCCTTGTAAGAAATGTTACGCTCGGTAGATCCCTACACCAAAACCTTTAGCCTTGTAAGAAATGTTACGCTCGGTGGATCCCTACACCAAAACCTTTAGCCTTGTAAGAAATGTTACGCTCGGTGGATCCCTACACCAAAACCTTTAGCCTTGTAAGAAATGTTACGCTCGGTGGATCCCTACACCAAAACCTTTAGCCTTGTAAGAAATGTTACGCTCGGTGGATCCCTACACCAAAACCTTTAGCCTTGTAAGAAATGTTACGCTCGGTGGATCCCTACACCAAAACCTTTAGCCTTGTAAGAAATGTTACGCTCGGTGGATCCCTACACCAAAACCTTTAGCCTTGTAAGAAATGTTACGCTTGGTGGATCCCTACACCAAAACCTTTAGCCTTGTAAGAAATGTTACGCTCGGTAGATCCCTACACCAAAACCTTTAGCCTTGTAAGAAATGTTACGCTTGGTGGATCCCTACACCAAAACCTTTAGCCTTGTAAGAAATGTTACGCTCGGTGGATCCCTACACCAAAACCTTTAGCCTTGTAAGAAATGTTACGCTTGGTGGATCCCTACACCAAAACCTTTAGCCTTGTAAGAAATGTTACGCTCGGTGGATCCCTACACCAAAACCTTTAGCCTTGTAAGAAATGTTACGCTTGGTGGATCCCTACACCAAAACCTTTAGCCTTGTAAGAAATGTTACGCTCGGTGGATCCCTACACCAAAACCTTTAGCCTTGTAAGAAATGTTACGCTCGGTGGATCCCTACACCAAAACCTTTAGCCTTGTAAGAAATGTTACGCTCGGTGGATCCCTACACCAAAACCTTTAGCCTTGTAAGAAATGTTACGCTCGGTAGATCCCTACACCAAAACCTTTAGCCTTGTAAGAAATGTTACGCTCGGTAGATCCCTACACCAAAACCTTTAGCCTTGTAAGAAATGTTACGCTCGGTGGATCCCTACTTCAAGATGTTACATCCTTTGAATATTTAAAACTGGTAAATAATGAGTTGTGTAACAGTTTCAGGTCTGCTTACAATTTAAATTAATGAGTACAATGGAAGCACTTGTCATAGGTCCACCAAAATATTTGACAATAATAAACGCGCTTTGATCTATAATGCGTTAAAAGAGTGACAGTTTAATCCTTCTATTCAGTTTGTTAGATATTGTTCACTTGCTAATTTCTATAGCTTATAATGTTAAATTTAAGTTTCGATCCCTGTTGCAAGCACTGTTCATCTTTGGACTTAAACAAGTACGTGTTTTAAAACTCTTCTCGATAACATATTAGTTTACTTTTTCAAGTCACATTATTTTTATCTGATACCACTTGACATTCGTGAAGTTAACTGCCCTTGAGGAAAAAAACACCTTATCTGAACAACGAAGTTTCGAGGACAAGTTTTCATCCCAGATGTCCTGACAACAACAATTTACAATGCCCATCGAATACACGAAACAGCCTCCAGAAATAATAAATGCTGAATCAGTATTTAGAACATGAACAGCCATTTTTGTTGTTCTGGGCTAAACAGCCAGGTCAAAGATCCATTTAGGTTCAAGTGTCCATAACTTAGAACACTGATTAGGAGAAAAGCAAGGTTTATTCAAGTTGCGATTGTTTGTTTGTTTATGGAATTTTGCGCAAAGTTACATGAGGGTTATCTATTCCAGCCGTCCCTAATTTAGCTGTGTAAGACTAGAATGAAGGCAGCTAGTCATCGCCACCCACTGCCAACGATTGGGCTAATCTTTAACCAAAGAATAGCGGGATTACAATGCCCCGACAGCTAAAAGGACGAGCATGTTTGGTGTGACGGGGATTCGAACCAGCGACCCTTAGATTACGAGTCGAGCGTCCTCACCACCTGAACATGCCTGGTCTGCTGCGATTAAAAGAAACCCACACCTGATATCAGAGGGTTACTTAATGTACGCGTGTGTTTTCTTATAGCACATCGGGCTATCTGCTGAATCCACCGAGATAAAACAAACCCCTGATTTTAGCGTCGTAAATCCGTAGACTTACCGCTTAACCAGCGGGGTACTGGATCACTTAATATGAATAAAACTGGTTTGGTTGTCGTTAAACGTAAAAAACTACCCAATGAGCTTTCTGTGTGCTGTCCGCCACTAGTATCGAAACCCGAATTTTAGCATCGTAAGCCTGTAGACTTATTGCTGAGCCACTCAGTGGTTAAGAATAGGAAAACTTGAATAAACCAGTAACGGTTTTGCTAATATAGCTTCTGGTATTCACTAATGAAAAATGAAATATTTTAAGAAAATTATCTGTATAACTTCATTATAAAATTATTTTCACCATTGTAAGGTGCAGAAAAGATGTAATTATTTTATTTAACTTCCATATATTTTATGAATATTAAAAACAACAAACACCAAAAAAAAAGCATGATCACCTTAAGAGTATGTGACTCCTGTATCAATGACCTTAAAGACATTGACATCAAGACCAAAACGAAAAAATGTATACCTGTCAAGAAATACTCTCGACATCCGCTGAACGCCCCCTGTCTGGGTTTTTCTAACAGTGAACTTTTTTCTTGTGTCCTGCAGGCATAAAAAAATATTTCGTTGTTAAAAACACGTTAAAAAATGTTATTTTCAAAGTGAGTTTATACAGCCCTTCAATAGAAGGTGAAACTTGTTTTTCATTTATTTTTCTGTTGCTTTCTTTTTCATTTTGAAAACTAAATAACCTTCAAACTAATACCTTTGTTATAAGTTACAAAAAATAAAATAACTCAGAAATCAGCAATTTCAGACTAGTCTGGTTCAAAGCCACTTCGATACTGTGTGTTGTGTCATTTGAAAACGGTCACTTACTTCAGAGATGACCATTTGCAAAAGATATCTATGAATACAGGTCAATGTTTAGGGAAAATGAGTTTAACACTATTTTGAAGGCGAAGGATATTTTCCATCAGTATACTTTTGATATGTAAGCAAATATTGTTATTTGTAAGAAATAATCAAAAATTAAAACGAAGGGAAACATTACAGCGGTAAGTCTATAGATTTATAACGCTAAATAAGAAATTCAATTTCTCTCGGTAGACACAGCAGATAGCTCGATGTGGCTTTGCTATAAGAAACAACACACGTACAAACAAATTTCACAGATGTGATCCACCGATTTATCCAATTTGTTCTTAAACCATTCATCATTTCAACGGGCATCTCTGACAAAGTTTCGATGTACTTACTATTGTACTGATAAAAAGGATAATACTTACAATCAAATTCACAAACTTGCTAAACATTGAATATCTAACAATCACATTGACGTGCTTTAACTTTTTCTGTCACCTAGATGTCACTAAAAACTTCTTCGTCCGATGTGATGATCTGTCCTTTACACAGGTTTAAAAGGAGAAAACACTAATTTTCGATGACTACTCAAAGGGAGAACTGGACACTTAGAGTTTTCTTTGGGCTAAGCCTTTGCATGTGACAAATACAAAATACGATTTTAAATCAAAAACAGTAGTATCCTTACAGTGCTAAAATCTGTGGTCCGATTCCCGTGGCAAAGACCGAGTATAGCCAAGTGTGGTCTTGCTCTAAAAACAGACAGAAACATTAGTAGTAATGATAACTGAATATCTAACAGGCTACTTCAAGTATTACTAGTGTTATAACTCTCGCAGGATTTAACGCAAGGAAGTATGCTGATGTTAACACTGACACCAAAAAAAGCATCACGAACGTCAAGACTAGAAACACATCATAACCAGGCATTTTCAGAGAGATCCAGGTCAATTAAACCTTTTGAGGCCTTTCGTTATAATAAAACAAATGACGACACATGAAAAAATATCATCATTAGCTCAAAAAACGAGTGATCGATTTGTTTTGAATTTCACGCAAAGCTATAAGAGGGTTATCAGCGCTAGCCGTCCCTAATTTAGCAGTATAAGACTATAAGGAAGGCAGTTAGTTTAGTCATCACCAGCCACCGCCAACTCTTGGGCTACTCTTTTACCAACAAACAGTGGGAGTGACTGTCACATTATAACACCACCACGGCTGAGAGGACGAACATGTTGTGGTGTGACGGGGATTCGAACCCACGACCCTCGTGTCTTAACCACCTGGCCGTGCCGGGCCAAAGTATAACTTGATAGTTGGCACATAAAAACAACAAATCTAGAAACTTTAAAAATGCCGTAATATTAACAATTTGAGGCCTCTCCTGAACCTTCCTGACTGAAGTTGGTATTAACTAAACTTAGTTTGTACAAAAGATAATCTGAAACGTTTATCTATGTAGATAAATTTTCATCAACCTTAAATCATTTGTTGAGAAAAAAAATTCACGCATCATAATATCAGTGTTGGTATATTTTGTTTTAACAATATTATTTCTTATACAGTTTAATAATTAGGGGTAAAGTCAAACATACGAATGAAAACATGGCTTTGGAGGCCACTATAAGAAACACACTCCTGCTGTTTATTTTTCATTTCAACATGAAAATATTTAGAGTTTAATTAAATACTTTAGTCTAACATGAAAAATATGTATTTATAAGATTAAGTAATTTACGTATAGTCATAAAGTCAAACTGCAATACATCATAATTAGTAAATGTGTTACGTCTGATATTTATGTAGAGTTTCAACATTTTATTTTTAAAGTTACACGAAATAGTCCATTTCAAGGCTACCTGGATTTATGTTAATTTAGTGTACGTGCACGAGTTTGATATATGTAATAACTTTATGAAGTCTGAATGTTTTCACGTTGATGAGAAAAATATGTTCCTTTCGGAATTATGTTGTAATTATACGATTAAATATTGAATATCAGACAACAAATATAATCAGACAAAATACTAATCTTTGGTTATTAAAATTTTTTGCTCGTTTAAATTAAGTATAACATAGCGTTCTGGGACAAAACGGGGCCTATTGGTCCATCTCATATGTTCTATCCTCTAAACTAAATTAAAATAATTTAAAAAAATAACAAAAATCTTAAAGCCAGCCCTTATCATTCATATACTTGAAACTTTCTCTTAACCTGTTCAGTGCCGTAGACGAGATAACTCGTCCAAGCCGATCGGTAACACAGTGCCACGGACGAGTTAATTCGTTCTCAATAATACCTAACCACAACGCTAGATGTCAGCACCATACATGCATTTGACTTACTTACAAATTGTTTCACTTTCGATCCAAAATGGCGTCACGAAAAAAGTTACAAAATGACTGATCGACTATTACATCAAGATCCCTTTCATTTATAACTCTGTAAATCAAAAAGGGCAAAGCTCCTAAAACTGGGCCAAGTTTGATTGAAGTGTTGTTTTTTTCATCCATCTACTCTTCTATCCAATTTTCTAACTTATCCAGATACACTAAATCTACACTCTTACCCTCACCTACATAAGCAGTAACATTTTGAAAGAATGTCAACATATTTGCAAAGTAAAAGTTTCCCTTAGTGAAACCATGTTGAGTATCCAGTAAAATTCTAAACTGTTAAATAACGTTGCAAAGTATCTTTTAATATAATTTTCTAAAACTTTTCCCACAACTGATGTAAGACTAATGGGTCGATAATTATTGAGACAATTTCTATCACCATCCTTAAAAATACGAGTTATGTTAACTAACTTCAAGGACTGACAAAAAAAAAGTATTAAATAGCTCACATGTCCAATCTTTAACCTCCTTCGAAACCTTTAGGGGAATATTATCTGGTCTAAGAGTCTTGTAGTTCTTTAAACTTCCCAATTTGTTTCCTAAACAAGCATAATTGTAGCCTTAGTTAATGGTCCTACATGATACGCATCTAGAAGTTTTGTTTGACATCGAAAACCCCCATAATAGAAGTCTGTTCATGATTGCACCCACGTATTTGTTAAATTGTTAGAAAAGGTGTGACATTTTTATTCTTAATGTATTTATATATGAAATAACTGATTCTTACTAAACGAACCACTGGACACTGATTTTTCTTATCCATCTATTTGTTTTTTTTATAACTACATTTATATAGTTACACCTAGATATATATCTTGATGTGAAATATCAATAAAAACAGTTTGTATAAAACCTTACATATACTTATTCTACATTGTTGTAGTTATAAGTAACAAAGAAGTTATAACAATATCTATAAAAGTATTGCTATTGTTGTAATTTTCTTATATATTTACAAATTAGTGCGTTCAATATAAATACCGATGATATACATAATAGTCGCAGCAAAAACAATATACACAAAATATTTTCGTTATACAGAACCGATTTTTTGAACGACCCCCCTCTCCACTCACACATAGCTATAGACAACAAAATATAACAAAACGTGAAGCAGCTTTAAAATTATCGATAAAAACGACATTGTGTTTGTTTATTAGAATTAAGCACAAAATTACACCTTTATCAAAATCCTATTTCGAGCAGACATACTATTGTACCATTAGGGTACGTGTCATTGAATCCTGGCTTTAAATATCTAATCGGTAAAGACTGCTAAAGCCTCCCGCTAGGTGTCCTATTTTACATGTTGTTTACGGATGCGTAAACACTGGAAACATTTTCTTCATTCAGTTTGTAATGTTTCTTGATTCGAACCACCAGATGGTGGTATTGTGAACCCAAATAAAAACCTGTTTACTACGGGTACGTGTAAAATTATAATAAACGTCCAACTTCTGCAGTGTTGAAATCGAATATTCCATTTATTATTGTTACTGATGTGAAATTACATATTAAAAAAGCTGGCAATTACGATAACGCAGAAATTAATATCGTGATAAGAAGGACAGAGAACGAAACAGTACTTTTTATTTCGTAATTTGATGCATACATCTAGAGATGAATCGTTTTGCAAATACGTAACACATATCTGCCAACAATCTGGCTCCAAGTAACACATATTGGAACTATATCACCCTAGTAACACACTTTGGAACTATTCGCCCTAGCAACACATTTTACTGTTGTCAAGATTGGCACTTAAAAACAGACAAATATAAAGCATAAAAACATTGTATTAAACATTTAACTTTAAATACTTTGGAATAAACTACATGTACTTCGGCTCCGTCCCCAAAAAGAGTTTTGTTCCAAAAATAAAAAAATAAAATTATTTCTTGCTGTTGATATTTGTATGTCATGATAGTTCTAGCCTATAGTGTGTTCAATTCTTCCCGTGATTGATGGCGTGCGCACGTTTTACTGACGTCACGACAGTACAAATTGTAAAGTTAAGAGTCTCTTATGTGATGTCATTTTAGTATCTACTGACTGACTGACAGTACACTGCTATATAGTTGTTTTAGTGGTTAAAACGGGTGGCCTCTCCAGACGGCTTTCGGCCTCCTTTAGGGAAAATAATGCCACGGAAATATCCACATTTAAAGTAAACATAGATGTCTTAAAAACGTTTTATTACAACGATTATATAAAGTCTACTTTATAAAGCTTTATAAAAAATAACAACGTTGAATTCATCAATCAAAGTCCTTCATCTAATAATAGTTAAAATAAACGTTTATCATGGCGAATAGCTCACTGGATTATTCCAATTTCAGGGAAAGGTAGTAGTTACTCCCTTCTACGTGGATAAGAAAAGGAAGCGCGGCAGTAAAAAGAAGGACGGTGGGGCTAAAGCTTCCCCCAATGTGCTTTTGCCTACCCTGTAGTCCTCTCACCCAACGAACAACATTTACTCTAAACGTTGATTCACATCTTGTATGTGGCCCCACAAGATATAAAGTGCATCCCCTCAGTACTTTGTTTATCCGCCCTCATACTTCTCCCCGAGAAGAGATTGGCGCCGCCCTTGAAGAAGACTAAAAAGGTGACCTTTTTCCGTACCTAATAACAGCACACAAGCGAAGAATTTTTAAAAAATTCAGTCACGTACAAATGTTACCTTGATGTTGATTGACTTCTTTGTTTACCTTGATTAGCACAGGCCTTATTTGTGTATCCTCCAAACGGCTGGTACGGGTACTTTTGTTTTTTGTTTCTGAATTTCGCACAAAGCTACTCGAGGGCTATCTGTGCTAGCCGACCCTAATTTAGCAGTGTAAGACTAGAGGGAAGGAAGCTAGTCATCACCACCCACCGCTAACTCTTGGGCTACTCTTTTACCAACGAATAGTGGGATTGACCGTCACACTATAACGCCCCCACAGCTGAAAGAGTGAGCAAGTTTGGCGCGACGGGGATGCGAATCCGCGACCCTCAGATTACGAGACGCACGCCTTAACACGCTTGGCCATTCCGGGCCAGGTACGGGTACTAAATCTATAATTGAAAGAGAGTTAAGACCTAAGAAGGTCTAAACGATGTTCTTTACTTTATTTTAATTAAAGTTCTAATACCTATACCAGCAGTCTTGATAATATATTTTTTACTTCAAGTGAGGTTCTCGTCATCACGAGCTATATTTCTGTCGCATACTTTAAAAAAAACGAAACATGTTCATAAAACAATGCACAACTTAAACGTAAATATATTTTCACCCGAGAAGGGTATGACTCCAACATGTACTGAATCTTAAAACAAACATGACACTAAGATTATAAAGATAACGAGCCTGCCATGGTTTTCTTTTTCTTTCGTTTTTGAAGATGCAACTAGTATACAACTATATCAAGATAATAATATATTAATACTAAATGATAATGAACCATGAAAATGAGGGGTTTACTTAGATTTGTTTGGTAGAAAGGTGGAACAGAGTTTAAAACATTTGTTTAACTTTGGAATTCTGCGCAAAGCTACTCAAAAGGTATCTACGTTAACCGCCCCTGATTTTGAAGTGATACACAAAAGGGTGAGCAGCTGACGAGCACCGCCCACTTCCAAATCTTGGGCTATTCCTTATTAAATGTAATAACTCAGAGTTACTGTAACTGAAATCAACGAATCAGCTTTCACGCATCCAGTCGCGACTTAACAGTCATGGCCCAACACAGCTACATTAGGGTTAATTTTGGATTGAATGTTGCTAAGCCTACTTCTCACATTTAGATAAAAAAGGCGGATGTTCTTGGTAAATTTGTATTTTCTAACATTTTATTTTATTATAACTATCTCTTCGCAATTAAAATGAATTTTTAATTGATATAAAATAAAAGTAAATCACAAATTAATCCCAAAATTTGAAATTTCATATACTCAAATTTATTTAAAGAGCTGGCGGTGAGTGCTGTTGACTAAGATACCTTTTTATCATTTCTAAATTAAGAATGAATACGAGTAGAAAGATTTTACGCGAAAACTTTCCAAATTAGAACAACACCTAAAGATCCGGAAAATATTCTTCAATGGAACAAGCAAGAAGAAATGGAACCGAGGAAATAATACTCAACAGATGTCGCTGTTCTCACAGAGTATACTCTTGAAAATCACGCACGTGGTACTTCAAAATTAGTCGGTAGTTTAACTTCATATTTTAGTAAACTTGTATTGTTTTTTCTCACTTAATTTGGACTTAAAGTTGTTAATCTTTATACCATTTATAGGTAGTACAAAGTACTGAATGATTTGATTACGATTTGTTATGGCTTATTTTCAATTTCACCCAAAGCTACACGAGAGCTATTTGCGTTAGCCGTCCCTAATTCAACACTTACAGACTAAAGAAAGGCACATAGTTAGAGAACACCAACCACTGCTAACTCTCGGGCTGCTCTTCTACTAATAGTCCCCCGATGGGATAGTGGTAAGTCTTTGGATTTCCAACCTTAAAATCAAAGGTTCGATTCCTCCCGGTGCATATAACAGATAGCCAGATGTAGCTTTGCTGTCACAAAACACTTATCAATGAAGAAAAAGTTTAGATTTAAAATATTAAATTGTGTCTAGAGTAAAACCTGTAGAAAATATAAAACTACATACCAAATAAATGTATATGTTAATTTAATTTGCATTTTCAAATAAGTCGTAGTTTAACTTGCCATCCGCTAGTTTCAATTTCCAAATTTCAATACTATTTCTGCAGTATGGGGAGGCCATGTTGTATGGTTCTTCGTTTGGTTATTAAAATGAAGGTTATTCTAATATTAGTGGACGTAATTTACGATTTTTAGTGGGTGGAGGGTTACTGTGCAACCTCTTTCTGTTCAGGAAAGGTGTCAGTTTTCTTTCGGACGGTAGTCTCTAAAAGGATTCCCTAAACATTAAGTCAGTTATATCAAACTTGTTTAGAAAAGAAACAAGCCCGCGATACGTAACTGGGAATGAAGGAACAGACAGTAAGAACAATTAACTTCGTAGATATTGAAGTATGCTATATGAAGGCGTTTCTAGGCACTGGCATACGGAGCCCATGCCCCGAATCCCCACTTCATGTCTTGAAGAATCAGAAAAAACAAAAACAAACTATGATCTATATCATACTGAAACGCCGAAAATTCTCTTGCCTATGGGTTCGAGCTTAGAATCTTTTATTCACCTAATGACGTCTCTGGTACAATATTAAATAATGCTTCCCACTTCATATCAAGATCTCCTATAGAAGAGGAAAATTTGTCCCCGGTGTAAATTAGCGGTTAAGGTTCAGTCTTTGTTGTAAGATGGTTTGTTTGTGTAGTTTCTCTTGAATTTTCGCGCAATGCTATACGAGGACTATCTGCGCTAGCTTAATTTAGCAATTTATGACATACCAAACAACTAACAATAAGTAACGACACCCCACTAACAAGTACAAACATCTTACAATAAGTACAACGTACCACCGTGAAAAAGCCTCACAAAAACATACGGTGTTAATCAAGAAGTGCAAAAATCCAACACCAAATACGACATTTCACCAAGAAGTACAAAATTATATAAAAACTATATAACTTGGCCAAGAAGTATGAAATTCCACCAAAAAGTACAGTTTTCTAATAAGAGGTAATTATAACACAAAAAGTAAAATACTTGAACACCAAATAGAACTTTCACTTGATTTCTGTATTTATAATTACAGAGCTACGGGAAATAAGTCAAGATATAAATTCCACTGATGAAAATCTGAAAATCAAACACACATTGTTAAACTAAAAGTTCACTGATTTCTTCGATTTTCATTTTTTCTAAAGTTAATTTTTCAACTTCAAAAAGTAAAATTACTGAGTATATCAACAAGAAACTACACAATTATTTTTATAATCTTGTCCCGATTGTACCATTGTAAAGAAGCAGAAAAAACTCTGGTCACGTGTGTCAAAGAAATTTCCTTTTCAATGCAAAATATTTATAAACTCAGAATGGAAAGTTAAAAATTCTAAGACGGGAATATTCAGTCAACTCAACAGCATTGGGAAACAAAGGAATGTGGATCAACTTGGGAACCTGGGATCACTCAAAAACAGACTCGAAATAAGTCGTACCACAAGCGTGGGAAGCAAAGTTTTGCTTCTTGTAAAGGATAAGAATGGCCAGTTAAAACATCTGTCACGTGCTCTAAGAAACAGTATACGATATGGTCAAGAATAATCTCTATGTAAAGAAAAAAAGACACAAGTGAGACATATACAAGTTTTTTTTCTATAACATATCTGTTTAACAGTCGTTTCATACCTCAAGCAGGTGGAGAACCAAAATAGATATTCATAGTATTCCCCTCAAAGACATACTTGTAAAATTACAGGATGAATTACCTACGGATTTGTGTGTGATTTGGACCGCTGAAATGGGTGCTGGGAAATCGTCGTACTCGTATGCTTGATAACTTATGGAAAGCACGCATGGAAACTACACTGCATGACTACTACTTATAGGCATAGTTATAAGTTAGATCATGCCTGAATGTGGTGACTGTAGCGACACAGTGAGGATCCAAAATTGTTTTAATGTAATGCTCTGTTCATCTGACTGGACCATCTTTCGCTACTTTTCCCAAGTTCATAATTTGACGTTAGTACACATCTCTGTGAATAAATTCGTGATTCTCAGATTAATGAATAACTTGTGTTCATAATCTTAATATGAAGTTTTTTAACAAACAATCGACACTGAAGAAGTAAGCCATGTTTTCAAGACGTATTTACCAATCGTGAAAAAAAAGAAGTAAAAACTTGCTGTCCATTCAACAATCTCGAATGTCGTCTCAAACAAATACAAAAACTCGTTATTAAACACTAAAGCAAACATTTATTCTATTACTCTATAACATAAGGTGGATGACAGAGCGTGGATGGACACAAACTAACAGAACAGTATACGAGAAAGAAAGAAAAAAAAAGTAAACTAACAAGAAATATTACTTAAAAAATCTTAAAACTAATCATTGTAATTTTAAAAACTACTGTCATCCAGGGAAGAGGGAATAATATTAAAATTATTTTGAGAACAAAATGAATCACAGGAATAATTTATTTCAAAAAGTAATTCACTGCTGTGGGAAGACTAGTATAGAAGTTCTAAATGGCATTTCATAAACAACTATTTTATTTAGATATACGAATACTTAAAGGAAATATTGACGAAAAGCTACACTTTTTATAGATTACTTAAGTAAAAGAAAAGTAATTTTATATATAATTCTAAATTTTTTATATACAACTGGTGAAACACTTAGACTCACCATGGACGACCACTTACTATGGATGAAACTCTTGTTCCAAGCTACTTTTGTTTTTCAATAACAGAAACAGTATGGTCATAAAATTTAAATCTGAAGATATGAAATGTTTTGTGTTGAATGTGAAATAATATCATCAAACTAAAAGCAACTGATCATCCATTACGTACCTCATATACACCGTATAAATGTCATTTTTGAACTTAGTTTGGAAAAGTGTAAACCAATGTTGTAAAACATGCTTTAATCAAAGTAAGCGCCATTTGCTGCAAAAGACTTGTCAGCGTGTAACGATGCTGTTTATGCCCTGCTGTAGAAATCAGACTTTCTACGGTCAATGAACTCCTTAAAATCTTCTTCTGCAACTGTATAGTTTTGAAAGCGTTTATTGTTCAAAATGCTGTCAAAGTGCTTGAAAAATGAAAATCTGTAGAGAAAAGATCTGGAGAATAAGGTGGATAAGACAGAACCTCGATTCCAAATCCTTTCAATTTTTTTTTAGTGTCATCTTTGACAGGTCTCATAACGCCGATTTTGTTGATCTTCAGTCAGCTCATGCGGAACTCACTTATCCAACTTTTCGTCTTTCCAATCGCACTCAGGTGATTGGCAATGATCGATCTGCTTGTGCCTAAGCTTTTCTGCAAGCTCACGTACTATTGTGCGAGGGTCTGTCTCAACTGCTTCCCTTAATGTGTTTTCATCTAAGGATGGCTTCCTTTCACGACCTTCGTGGTCTTCAAGACTTTCACCTCCATGTTGAAACCTTTGGAACCAACGTTGAACTGTAGTTCTGTAACCGATCCATGGCCGAATGCCTGGTTGATGTTCCGTGTAGTTTCGGTAGCTTTTTGTCCAAGTTTGAAGTCGTACAGGAAATTTAGACGAAAGTCCTTGTCCATGCTGCCATGGGAGTTACGAAACTTACTTTAAGTAGAGTTGACGCAGCAGATAATTAAGACACCTTGTAAGCGACAAACGTTGGATTAAACCAACCAACCAACCAACGATAAGTTACTCAATATTGAACTTCTAAATATCATCGTAGGAATTCCGACATTTATTTCTGAACAACCAAACAAGTTAAGGAAAACAGCAGTCATTTGGGTCCATTTAGGCCGTCCCACATGGTAAACTAGATTTTAAAATAAAACGCTTAAAGGCAATTACTTATCACGCGTTCCTTTAAACATTCTTAAATTAACTGCATACCCTACATCTGAAGGCAGCTCATTTAAGAGGCCAACCATCCTATTAAAAAAATAAAGTTGTCTTAGAGCAAGGTTTTAAGAACTCTAAGTTTAGCATATGTTTTGTCAAGAAATTCAATTATAATAACAATTCTTCATTTTCCTCAAACGAACTAATATTTAAACTTGTGTACATATTCCCTCATTGGCTGAGCGGAAGGTCTGCAAGCTAACAACGCAAAAAAATCTGGTTTCGATTAACGTAGTGAGCGGAGTACAGGCAGCCGATTGTGTTTGTAGCTTTACGATTAACAACAACCAAACTTGCAGGTGGCAAAAGGTCTTCGTCTGAGAGTTGAGGCGGCATGACAACAGAAAACTGTTCTCTGTAAACCGAAGTAACACGCACGTTTTCCTCACCTCTAATTAAAATATTTAAAAAGGTTAAGTTACTTAGTTTCATGTTCTGTTTCCACTTTAAAACGTACCTCAGAAGCCAAGAGGCGCCATTAACACCACAATTTGTTGGATAGTCAAATTAATTTCAACCCAGAAACTTCCAAAGATGGTAATTTTAGACTATCTTTTCGAGACAAGTTTTCGTTTTGTTAACTGGTAATTTTTAAGTAAAATACAGTATCCTTAAATCTCCATACTAGTTAGTACCAAGGTCTACTTGCTGGGAGTAAATTTAACACATAGCAAAAAAGCCACATTCTCAACATCATTAGTTAAACAAATGCCAACCTTTTGTGCTTCTGCTATCACCTTATTATGTTTAGCCTTCATCTGAGATACAAACGGTTTCACCTGTAATTCAATAAGGAAGGTCGAAACATCACGATAGTCAACAGTGAGGACGAGCAAACAGAAACGCCTTGAAAGCAGCTGCAGACATAATATTGCAATCGGCTTACTGCAGCATCTACTAAGGTGGTTCTAAACAGTCACTAATACCGTTGCGTGTCATTTGGAGACTTCATACTTGTACTTGATCGTGATGCACTTACGGAATTCAGTCACCTTACTATTTCTAATCACTTTTTGCAGCCCCAGTGTTAAAAGAGTGCTGGAAATACCTTCTATTTTTTAGCCGATACAAATGTAGAAAAAATTTCAGTTCAAATTAAGAAAAAACCGGATTAGGTTGCTTTTTTTTTCCACAAATATCTCCTCTGGCTCATTAGGGGCTTTATCAGGGATTTACTTTTAATAGAAACATGTATAGTAATGTAAACATACAAGTAGACTGAGCTAAGAAGTCTTCTATTGTAGGTATCTCTTAACTTATTGGAAATAAATTCGAAGATAAATGAACAGCACACACTCTGGTTGTTTTCAAATAATATATTCAAAACAAGTTAAACGTATGTACATTTTCTTAAGCTATGTATATCATATGTGTATCTTAAATACACTACAGTTCTCTTGCTCTTGTCAAAATTCCACTTTTGGACAAGTCAACTTTAGGATTCAGCTGATCAGCTAAACTATTTTCTGTATTTTTATCTTAAACACTATCATTGTATAATTCACTTACTCCTTTTCTGCTCTTTCTGTTGTTTTTTTTTTTTTTAATCACAACAGGATCGGTTAATAATTCACATACACTGCCTCGCAAGAGGGTTTAGCGTTTTATGGCGTAAAGCAAGTAGGCTATCTGCGCCACCTCGTAAGTTAAAGCAGTTGTATTCTTAGTTTCCGATATTCGTCTGCTTTTTCGTATTTAGACCTACTTCCAATAAACGTCTACTTTTCGCAGATAAGCCTACTTGTAAATAATCGTAGGGTTTTTGACAAAGTCCATACGGACAGTTTCAATTGCTGTAGAACATGCTTCGAGGAGACAAATTATTCTCCTAAAATGTCTGAAAATTGTTAATGTTACTTTAATATATCAACTGTTAGACTATTCACTCCTACGACTGTTAACCTCGACACCAGTAACTTACAAACACAACTTCCAACAATCGTCTTTTTACGTCTCTTATTATAAAAAACAACAACTAAACAAACATGAAATATTCACTCACAAAGTAAATAAATCAATAATACCTACACTAAGCAGTGTTTTATATCTGACAGGCCTATTAAACTGTATTGCAGGAATTACTGAATTCAGATATTTGTTGAAATCTATTTACATCTGATTGTCATCCCGCCACTTACGGAACGTGTCATCAACAAATCTCACACACACAATGAAATAGGCTTAGCGCTTTTAAATTCAAACATCAAGAACTCGCACAGAAGTGGTGAAACAGGAGAGCACATTATCATACCTTTCACCTGTTTATAAAATAAAAACATTATGAAACTTAAAGTATCCGTTTTTAACACAAGAATGTGTTAAATGTATTTTATCCTAAACTTCTAATGCTGAAAACATCTTACTACGAAGCGATCTATAGTGTCTTATAACATTTTTATATTGCCTAATTTTAAGCGTTGTATTATCTGAAGTTTCTACACAACGTGACAAAGTCGTAACCAGTAGCGGTATGGGCGCTCTGGGACAAACACTGTTTTAGGCGCCCTTACACCATTTGCGCTATTATAAACGACATGGTCATACGTAATTCTGGCAGTGAATGCCAAACCAATAACAAAGTAATAATAATACTGATAATAATAATAATGCAACCATTTTATTAATACGCTCATTTAATGGGGAGGGCATTGAACTTTATGTAAAATGAAGGCATCGAGTTTTAGATGGTATGAGAATCAGTATTTTTGAATAATGACATTAATAACACGAACAGCCAAGATGCGCAGCGGAATTACACATCAGAATTCAGTTTTCGATACCCGTGGCGGTCAGAGCACATATAGCCTATTGTGTAGCTTTGTGTTTAATTACAAACAAATAAAAAACACGAACAAAACTGCGTCAAAATTTTCTTACGTATTGTCTGATTACCATAAAGATCACGGTGCCCAATATGGCCAAGTGGTTATGGCACTCGACTCGTAATTTGAGGGTCGCGGGTTCGAATCCCGTCACACTAAAACATATCCGCCCTATTAGCTGTGACGGCCAATCCCATTATTCGTTGGTAAAAGAGTAGCCTCAGTGTTGGCGGTGGGTAGTAATGACTCTCTTCCATCTAGGGATGGCTAGCGCAGATAGCCCACGTGTAGGTTTGCGCGAAATTCAAAAACATAAATACAAAGATTACGAGCAGCATAGCAACTCTTACAACGTAGGCCTTTTGGCGGTGTGTTCACAATATTCATGTTGATCAAAACGTTAAAAATTAATTATCTAAAATACGTATTTTTAAACGACTGTATTTGCACAGATTCATACCATCATACACATAAATATAATTTGACAGAGTTCACCTGTCAACTGCTGCCCAGGAGCAATTGTCCCTTGACCCCCCTTTCCCGCCGCCGCTGGCATTAACGTTTTATCCATGTCATGAGGTTAGATAATCTAAAATAGAACATTTTAGTAGAAGCTATATTATGTTGTAATTTACTACGCCAGCTTGAAACTTTAAAACTGAAAAATGCTGAACCAGAAGGTAGAGAATGTTATGTTTTCAAACCTCATCCGATTAGACTGAATAAAAAAACAGTAAATGTCGTGCTACAACGAAATATTATTCATAATGAATTACAGCTGTTTGTTGCACATGTTCAGAAAACCAAACTGTCCAATCTTACAAACTGCAACAACTGGAAGCTCAATCCGATGGATTAAGTTAGTTAGCATTGTAATAATTCATAGGTAGTCCATTGTGAATCCTTGTGAATACGAAAACACAAATGGTTTTGCCTCTTTCCACAAGTAAAATATTTCGTTGTTATGTATACACCTTAATTACTTTCGTTTGTGAGACATTCACAAATAAATGTCAGTTTTCTCGTATATGATACCACATAAAATGTATTCCTCTGTTATTTTTTGTTTGTTTTTAGACTTCAGGAGAGAGAGTTTTATCATTTATACACTCAAACTTCTTCCCATATACCCAAACAAATAGTTTTTATTGACATTTGTACGATACTTATGGTAAATCCTTCAAAAATATTTGATTCTGTAAGTATTACAAAACGATGAAATGGAATGTTTGTATTTATGGTGCAAAGCATATCAGAAGCAGAATATATTTTCCAAAGCGTCAGTTTTTTGTAACTGGGTTTCCTTGAACAATCTCATTGTTAAGGCTTTTCAAAGGTTAATTGCGTTATGTTAAAACGAATTTGGAACTAACCCATGTCATTACAGTACATTTCGTAAAGTACAATAATACTGTATCCGAGAACAAAAATATCTACAAAATTGTCTTTCAGCTAGTCACCATTACAAGACTTCGCCGAACTTCTTTCACGTCTTAAGCATACAGAATATTGAAGAACAGTTGAATAAAGGTATGGAAACTCATGCTCTAAGCTCTGTCGAAGAAGAGTGGAATTTGAAAAATGGAACTTCATGTTCCAAGCTCTTTTGATGAAAAGTAGGATTTAAAAAATGGAAACACTTATTCCAAGCTTTGAAAAAGATGAGTGGATAAAAGAATGGAAACTCATGTTCCAAGCTCTGTCGAAGAACAGTGGGATAATTGTTTAGTTGATTTGGTGTTTTATGGCACAAAGCAGCTAGAATATCCGTGCCAAACATTCCGTAAAAAGTTAAAAGTAAATTAAGTAAAATTCATAAAAGGAAGTTAAGGTAAGACAAAACAAGGTTAAAAAAAACAACAGCATAAAACCAATGTTTACATCTAGTCTACAACGTTAAAAGAAAAACTACAGCAATACAAGTTCTAAAGGACTTTCTGCAGCATAACTGAAATTATAATAACTCGCCAGGAAGACTAACGAGTAAGTACAAAAACCACCGTCAGTTACCTGAAGTTGGCCTTTCTAGTCCTGGTTCCGAGTTATTTGACAACATGGCCATTTTCCAAAAGGAAAGTAATAAAAAGGTTTCAAAAGACTTGTAGTAAAATTATAATAATAACTCGCCAGGATGACTAATGGGTAGTTCAAACAGCAACTTTAGTCACCTGAAGTTGGCTTCTCCAGTCCTGGTTGACGTTATGGCCATTTTCTAATTTCAAATGGAACTTGATGAACTGTGATTCTTAAAAGGAAATTACATTAAAAACGGTCTAATGTATAAATTAAAAAAACTTAAGTGGCATTAATGACCTTTAAAAAACTAAAAACATTTCTGTTAAACTGTTTAACGTTATGGACAAATCTTGGGCCAGAACATGTAAAATGTTGCCGTCGTTGAGAGTCATAACAACGGCAAGAAAGTAACATGTGGCTTATTGTGACCTCAGTATCACACAGACTACACATTGGTGCAGTTTTGACAAGTTCGTTCCTGCGAATACCAATGTGGCTCGGGAATCAGAAAAACTAGATAGAAGTAGATGTTAAAGAGAACTGGGCCAGTTTGTTTTGAATATCGTCGAGAACAGGATGTGAACTAACGTGAAGCGATTCTAGGGTCAGTAGAAAACTAAGCGAGTCAGTACAGATAGTGCACTTTGAGTACTGCTTAGCTTCTATGTGATCCAGGGCAATTGTTTGTTTGTTTGTTTTGGAATTTCGCACAAAGCTACTCGAGGGCTATCTGTGCTAGCCGTCCCCAATTTAGCAGTGTAAGACTAGAGGGAAGGCAGCTAGTCATCACCACCCACTGCCAACTCTTGGGCTATTCTTTTACCAACGAATAGTGGGATTGACCGTCACATTATAACGCCCCCACGGCTGAAAGGGCGAGCATGTTTGGCGCGACCGGGATGCGAACCCGCGACCCTCAGATTACGAGTCGCACGCCTTAACACGCTTGGCCATGCCAGGCCTGATCCAGGGCAAAAGAAATGGCGTACAGCTCAGCAGTAAACACAGAAGCTGAAGAGGGGATTCTGCACGCAACCACCAAACCAAAACAAACCGTGGCAGAGCCCACACAGTCTGCTGACTTCGAACCATCTCTATAAATAAGAACGGAAGGATGGTTCGAACGATATACAGCAAATAACAGACAGTATTTCCAATCGGGAGTGTCTGCTTCTCTCAGATGATTTAAAGATAGGTCACGTTTGGGGAGAATGTAACAAGCCATGGTGAAATGGGCTGACCAGTGGATACAGCAATGTTATCCAAGGACAGACCCAATTCCTCCAACTTCGCCTGGATACGAAGGCCCATCCATTAAAATTTTTTAATAAACCCTGGATAAATGGCGAAGTAACCCATATATAAGGAAATCTCGCAAAATGCCATACCTCCATATTGTATCATAAGCCTTCTCAATGTCAAAGAATATTGATACAAGATATTGTCGTTTGAGAAAGGCTTCTCTGATTGACATTAAGTCAAATCGGATGGTCCATGGTGGAGCGCTGTCGTCGGCACCCCCACTGGGTGTGTAAGAGGAGGATGTTTGATTCGAGAAACCAAAAAAGACGAGCATTAACCATCCTCTCTAAGGTCTTACAGAGACAGCTCGTCAAAGTAATTGGACGGTAATATGAAGGAATCTTGGAATTCTTCTCAGGCTCAGAGAAAGGTAGGACAATAGCCTGGTGCCAGGCATCAGGAAAAACATTCTCCTGTAGGATCCGGTTAAAAACAATAAGAAGAATAGCAAGAAAAGCAGGAGATAGATGGTGCAGCATTTCTTAGTGTACATCATCAGGTCCAAATGATGTACTGCCAGACCAATGAAGAGCCAGTTTGAGTTCCACCAGTGTAAAGGGACGATAATAGTCGCAGGCCATTTTCAGTTCCATCAGTGTAAAGGGACAATTATAGTCAAAAGGACAATCAGCTTGAAAGGAAAGAGGTGATCACTCTGCCTAAGTCTTGATGGCTAAGAAGTTGGAGGAAGAAGCAGAAGTGCTAGACAACCGACAAAAGCTTTCACGTTGAGTATCGGCGATGCTTCGGGTATCAGCTATTTCCTTGCCATCAGAGAGCAAGATTGAGGGAGCAAAATTATACTGTCTACTGACCTATCGAATCTTGTTTTATATGACTTTGGATCTGGTGGTATAAGATATGCTGGTTGTGAACTTAATCCAAGATTCCTTCTGGCTTTGACATCTTACCCACCGAGCACGTGCACGGGCCTGCTGGAAATCGATGCGGTTCGAGAGTGTGGGATATTTACAGATAGTATCCCAGGCCCGTTTTTGAGCCTTCCGTGCCATGTGGAAGGCAGGATTCCACCATGGACGAGGATAACGTGGAAAATGTGTCGAGGTTTTAGAAATACATTGAGCAGCTGCTTGTATAATACAGTCAGTTACTGCTGCCACACAGTCGTCTATTGATGGCTTACAGACGATGGCAAGATCAAGTTCTGCAAAAGCAGTGAAAGAAGGCCAGTTTGCTTGATCCAGCTTCCACTGGGGCATGCGGATTGGGTGGCATCGACCATGGCCAGTATCTCTCAAAAGTATAGGAAAATGATCACTGCCTCGTGGATTATTGTCAACCCTCCATGAAAAATAGGAGAATAATATAGAGGAGCAAACTGAGAGATCAGTAGCCATGAAGGACTGACTAGGTGCGTAAAAATAAGTGGAAGAACCCGTATTGACAAGAGAAAGATTTAGCATACGCTCTACAGAGCGACCCCTCCTATTAATAACAGCACTTCCCCAGAGGGGATGATGTTCATTAAAGTCCCCCAGGATTAGAAAGGGAGACGGCAATTGTTCAACGATAGCATCAGGTCTGACTGATCATATGTCTCTCTAGACGACAGGTAGAGAGAACAAACAGTGATGGTATGACCCAAGGAAAACGGATGGCTACGGCCTCTAAGGGTGTGTTGAGTGACAAAATCAGGGTGGGCACATGCCGATCAACCAACAGTGCCACCCTTCCATGCACTTGTTCATCACACAGCCTATCATTTCTGTAAAAAGAAAACCGCTAAAAGGTGACTGTATCGGCAGGTTTCAGAAATATTTCCTGTAAGGAAAGACATACAGGATGGTAGAAAGCAATCAGTGTTTTGGTGTCATCCAGATTAGAACGTAAACCTCGACAGTTCCATTGTATCAGGGTGGCCATTTTTATTTACGTGAAAGAGAATTGGGTGGAGAACCCTTCTGTTTACGACCACGTCTTTTTTCCTTACTGTCCTTATTCGAGGGAGGTCTATCGACCTCCATGGATCCTGCCCTGGGTCGATTGGGCAGGTCTTTGCTGTTGGAAAGGGATTCAAGTGACTGAGGACAAATGGTTGTTTTGCATCTTGGGGTAGGAGAAGATGTATCCGAGGAAATGCCTGTACCTGGAACCAAAGGATGTGAATCTTGGGATTTTTGGAATGTATGTTACGGACAGAGATGAGTGTTGAAGTTGATTCACCAACTTTAACCATGGAGGTCAAAATACTTTTCAGTTGTTTTGAGAACGATTCTTTTCGAGACACAGATAGATCTGGTTGCACTCCCACTGTAGTAGTGGAACAAAGTGCAGCAGCATATGTCTGAGATGAATTGGTGGACAGCAACTTTTGGGTCTCAGGATAAGTAATGTTATGAATTGTTTTCAAATGCTGCACCTCTTTTTCTTCCAACCATTTAGGGCAAAAACAAAAGTAGGGCAGATGAGAACCATTGCAATTGATGCAATGAGGGTCTGTTTTACACTCATAGGCATCATGGTCCTTGCCACCACAACAAGCACACATGAAGAAACCACGACATAACGTCTTTGAGTGACCAAACCACTGACACTGGTGGCAGGTGGATGTGGTGATGTGAATGTGAAAATGAGAACATTGGTTGGCATCATGATTCCATCTTTGCGAGTGGAGATACACCTCACTGCAGAAATTCCTTGATTGGTGAAACCAGCGAGAATCTCTGACTCGGGGACGTTCTTCAAATCCCTCTAAACAGTAACTCCTCATGAAGAATTCAAAGTAGCATGAGGTGCAACCCCAATTGCCTTTGAATGCAAGAACAGTTCACTTTGTTGAGATGTTGATGTTTACACCAATATGTCACCAGATCAAAGCTTCTTTTCTGACATTTGGAGAGTCAGCAAGTCCCTCTAGTCCCTTCTGAATAAAAAGGGGGACATTTGCTCAAAAGGTTTGTCTCAAAGAGAATGTAGTATAAGAAAATGAGGTACACCAAGTGTTACAAATGTTGAAAATTGCTTCTCACAATCTTCAAGACGTGGTCGTTTACATATGGATTGTTTTTCACTATTTTATTTATGTTTTTATTTGGAGGATCCACAATAAAAAAGGAAATTTCGGTGCCCAATGACCCCACCCACCACGGAGACCTACGAGGGGACATACTACAATGTCAAACAAGGACACAGCAAAAACGCCAAGGTTTCGTGATCACTTTTCCCACACACATCATCAGATACAATGTCCACAACACCTATTGAGAACATCCAACACTAGTACTTGGTTGATCCTAGCCGAATGAACCAGCCGACTGACCCAAGTGGCCACCCCAAGGCCGCCCGTCTAGAGGAATTCAAGGCCAAACTGGTGTGTAAGGGTTGGACCCTTCAACCACCAGGATCCTCTCCTCTCCTTCACTGGAATAGGGAAACTCTGTTGATGAACAGTGGGATGAAAATAGGAAAACTCGTATCTTAAGCTCTGTTGATGAACAGTGGGATAAAAATAGGGAAACTCGTATCTTAAGCTCTGTTGATGAACAGTAAGATTTAAAAAATGGAAACTCATGTTCCAAACTTTGTTGGAAAATAGCATGATTTAACAAATAGAAACTCATGTTCCGAGCTCTGTTGATGAACAGTAAGATTTAAAAAATGGAAACTCTTATTCCAAGATCTGTTGAAGAACAGTGGGATTTAAAATACAGAAATTCATATTCCAAGATCTGTTGATGAACACTGGGATAAAAACAAGGAAACTCGTGTTCCAAGCTTTACTGATGAACAGTGAGATAAAAAATAGAGAAACTCATGTTTCAAGCTCTGTTGGAGAAGAGAATTATTAAAAAAATGTAAACTCGTGTTCCGAGCTCTATTGATGAACAATGGGATGAAAATAGGAAAACTCATTTTCCAAGCTCTATTGATGAACAGTTGGATTTCAAATATGAAAACTCGTGTTCCAAGCTATTTTGAAGAACAGTGGGAATTAAAATGTGGAACTCCTGTTCCAAGCTCTGTTGAAGAACAGTGGGTAAGAATATGGAAACTCATGTTACAAGGTCTGTTGAAAAATAGTGGAATTTAAAAAATGGAAATGCATATTCCAAACTCTGTTGATAAGCAGTACAGTGGGATTTAAAATATGAAAACTCGTGTTCCAAGCTATTTTGAAGAACAGTGGGAATTAAAATATGAAAACTCATGTTCCAAGCTCATTTGAAGAACAGTGAGATTTAAAATATGGTTGATTGATTTAGTGTTTTATGGCACAAAGCAGCTAGGCTATCTGCGCCAAACGTCCAGTAAAAAGGTAAAAATAAATTAAATGTAGTAAAATACATAAAAGGGAATGAAGGTAAAACAAAACATCATTCAAAAACAGAAAAAGTATAAAACCAATGTTGACACCTAGTCTACAATGTTAAGTGAGAGAGAACAGTAAGACAAGTTGTAAAGGACTTTCTCTAGCAAAATGATAATGATCATAACCCGCCAGGATGACTAACAGGTAAGTACAAGAACCACCGTCAGTCACCTGAAGTTGGCCTTTCCAGTCCTGGTTCCGGGTTGTGTCATTATGGCCAGTACTAAAAGGTAAAGTAATAAAAGTGTAAAATGACATGCAGCAAAAGTGTAATAACAACTCTCCAGGGTGACTAACGGGTAGTTCAAACGGATAGTTCAAACAACAGCGTTAGTCACCTGAAGTTGGCCTTTCCAGTCCTGGTGTGGAGTTATTTAATGTCATGGCCATTTTCCAATGTCAACTTGAACTAGAGAGATTGAGACTGAAAAGGGAACCACAATTAAAATGGTGTGATGAATAAATATCAAACACTCAAATGAAATTAAAAAGATTAATTGTCATTAAACAACTAAAAACTTTATCAAGGTGGACAGTGTCACCATCACTAATAACGCTGTCCAATGTTACAGACAAACCCTGGGACAGAACATGTTTAAAATAGTGCCGTCGTTGAGAGTCGTAACGATGGCAGGAAAGTAAAATGTGGCTTATAGTGATCTGAGTGCTATACAAACTACACACTGATACATCAGTTCCAGATGAAAAAAAACGATGAGTTAAAAATTGTGACCAATGCTTAGCCTAGTTAGAACAACTTCCTCTTTCCGATCCTTACGGAAGCTAGAGGCCAAAGCCCAATATAGGGTTGTATTTGGAAAAGCTTGTTTTCGCGTTGCTCACTCCAAGTCCACCGCCAGCTGGCACAGAGCCGAGCCTTGAATACAGGACCATAGTCCATGTATGGAATAGGCACAGTGGTGATAGTGCCAGAGCAGATAGATTAAGCTGCCATGTCTGCAAGCACACTCCCGCGAATACCAACATGGCCTGGTATCCAGAAAAACTGGATAGAAGTAGAAGTTAATGAGAAATGGGCCAGTCGGTTTTGAATATGAGCGATAACAGGGTGTGAACCAACGTGAAGCAATTCCAGGGCCAGCAGATAACTAAGGGAGTCAGCATAAAGAGTACAGTCGGAGTACTGCTCAGCTTCAATATGATCCAGGGCAAGAGATATGGCGTACAGTTCAGCAGTGAAGACAGTAGTTGTAGAGGGAATTCTGCGTGCAACCACCAAACCGTAACAAACCATGACAGATCTCAGAGTCATCTGATTTTGAACCATCCGTATAAATTGGAATTGAAAGGTTGTACGAAAGATGTTCAGTAAATAAAAGACGGTACTTCCAATCGGGAGTATCTGTATTTTTCAGATGACTTAAAAAAAGGTCACATTTGGGGACTGTAATAAGCCATGGTGGGATAAGCTGACCAGTGGATTCTGCAATGTTTTCCAAGAACAGACCCAATTCATCCAATTGCGCCTGGATGCGAAGGCCAAAAGGAGCAATGGCAGATCGTCTGGTTTGAAAAAGTAAGGTCCACTGAGGAAGAAAAACACATCCCCAAGTGGGATGCTTTGGTAGGAACGAAGCTTCGAAGAATATTGTAAAGACAAATGCAAACGGCGAAGGTACAGAAAAGGTTCGTGAGATTCCACACATAAGCTCTGAACTGGGGAGGTGCGGAAGGCTTCAGTGCAGAGTCGAAGTCCTTGACGATGAATGTGGTCCAGCACGATATATCTTTAACATAGAATATCGATCCGCTCCCCAACTGGCAGCAGAGAGGACACGGAGGATGTTCAGTGCTCTTGTGCATTTCACCCGTAACCGCTTTAAGTGTGGTATAAAGGTCAGCTTACGGTCAAAGATAAGCCCCAAGAACTTGGTCTCAGGGACCACTGGCAGCGAAACTTCACCGATACGGAGTTCAGGATCAGGGTGGATACCCCGTTGGCGGCAAAAGTGCATGCAAATGGTTTTAGAGAGAGAAAAATTAAAGCCGTTTGCTGTAGTCCACTTCAGTACACGATTGAGGGCAGTTTGTAGGGAGTTGTTCAGTGATGGCATTTATCTTCATACTGAAAGTGTGACACTCAAAACACAGCCCTGAGGGACCCCAAGTTCCTGTACAAAAGAACGGGAAAGTGTCGAACCCACACAAACTTGGAATCTCCTGTCCAATAAAAGTTTTTGTATAAACATAGGTAAATAGCCACGTAACCCATATATATACGGAGGTCTCGCAAAATGCCAAATCTCCATGTTGTGTCATAAGCCTTCTCAATGTCAAAGAATATTGAAACAAGATGTTGTCATTTGAGAAAGGCTTCTCTGATTGATGTTTCAAGTCGAATTAGGTGGTCCGTGGTGGAATGCTGTCGTCGGAACCCACACTGGATAGGCGAGAGGAGGTTGTTTGATTCAAGAAACCAAACAAGACGAGCATTAACCATCCTCTCTAAGGTCTTACAGAGACAGCTCGTCAAAGCAATTTGACGGTAATATGAAGGAATCTTGGAATTCTTCTCAGGCTCAGAGAAAGGTAGGACAATAGCTTGGCGCCAGGCATCAGGAAAAACATTCTCCTGCCAGATTCGGTTAAAAACAATTAGAAGAATACCAAGAGAAGCAGGAGAGAGATAGCACAGCATGTCATAGTGTACATCGTCAGGTCCAACAGATGTACTGCCAGACCAATGAAGGGCCATTTTCAGTTCCATCAGTGTAAAGGGACAATTATAGTCAAAAGGACAGTCAGTTTGAAAGGAAAGAGGTTATCACTCTGCCTGAGTCTTGATGGCCAAGAAGGTGGAGGAACAAGCAGAAGTGCTAGATACTGGGCGAAAGCTTTCACCTAGAGTATCGGCGATGCTTCGGACATCAGCTACCTTTTGGCCATCAGAGAGTAAAATCGAGAGAGGGACAGAGTTGTAGTACCCACTGACCTTTCGAATCCTGTCCCATATGACCTTGGAACTGGTGGTAGAAGATATGCTAGTTGTAAACGTAATCCAAGATTCCTTCTGGCTTTGAAGTTTTACCCACCTAGCACCCGTTGGAAAGTGATGTGGTTCGAAAGTGTGGGATATCTACAGAAAGTACCCCAGGCCAATTTTTGAGCCTTCCGTGCCATGTGGTTGGCAGGATTCCACCACGGACGAGGATATCGTGGAAAATTTGTCGAAGTTTTAGGAATACACTGAGCAGCTGCTTGTATAATACAGTCAGTTACCGCTGCCATACAGTCGTCTATTGATTTCTGAATCAAGATGGTAGGATCAAGTTCTGTGAGAGCAGTGAAAGTGGACCAGTCTGCCTGATCCAGCTTCCACCGAGGCACGCGGATAGGGTGGCATCGACCACGGCCAGTCTCTCTCAAAAGTATAGGAAAATGATCACTGCCTAGTGGATTATTGTCAATCCTCCATGAAAAATGGGAAAATAATGAAGGGGAGCAAACTGAGAGATCAATAGCGGTAAAGGACTGACTAGGTGCGTGAAAATAAGTGGAAGAACCAGTAGTAAAAAGAGAAAGATTGTGATCAGAGAACATACGCTCTACAGAACGACCCCTCCTATCATTAACAGCTCTTCCCCAGAGGGAATGATTTCCATTAAAGTCCCCTAGGATTAGAAATGGAGACGGCAACTGTTCAACGAGAGCATCAAGGTCTAATTGATCATATGTCTCTCCAGGGGACAGGTAGAGAGAACAAACAGTGATGATATGGTGTGTGTTGAGTGACAAAGACAGGGTGGGCACATGCTGATCAACCAATAGTTCCACCCCTCCATGTACTCGTTCATCACACAGCCTGTCATTTCTGTACAAAGAAAACCGCAAAAAGGTGACTGTATCGGCAGGTTTCAGAAATATTTCCTGTAAGGAAACACATACAGGATGGTAGAAAGCAATCAGTGTTTTGGTGTCATCCAGATTAGAACGTAAACCTAGACAGTTCCATTGTATCAAGGTGACCATTTTTAATGACGGGTCGGCGAAGTGGTTGGAGAACTCTTCTGTTTGCGATCACGTCGTTTTTCCTTATTGCCCTTATTCGGAGGAGGTCTATCGACCTCCATGGAACCTGCCCTGGGTCAATGGGGCAGGTCTTTGTTGTTGGAAGAGGATTCCAGTGACTGAAAACGCAAACGAATGATTGTTTTGCATCATGGGGTTGGAAAACAGTGTATCAGAAGAAATGCCTGTATTTGAAACCGAAGGATATGGATCTCGAGATTTGTTAGACTGTATGGGAGGAACAGAGATGGGTGTAGAAGTCGATTCATCAACCTTTTTAACCATGGGGGGTCAAAGGCTTTCATTTGTTTTGAAAACAATTCTCTTGAAGGTACAGAGAGATCTATTTGCACTCCCCCTGTAGTTATGGAACAAAGTGCAGCAGAATATGTCCGATATGGAGTGGCAGACAGCAATTTCCGAGCCTCAGGATAACTAATGTTATGGGTCTATTTCAAATGCTGCACCTCTTTTTCTTTCAACCATTTTAGGCAAGAACGAAAGTAGGAAGGGTGGAAACCATTGCAGTTGACACAATATGGGTCCGTGTGACACCCATAGGCATCGTGGTCCTTGCCACCACAACAAGCACATGTCAGGGAACCACGACAGGACGTCTTTGAGTGGCCGAACCTCTGACATTGGAAACATCGAAGAGGGTTTGGAATGTACGGCCGTACCCTGCAATTTAGATAACCTGTCTTGATGGTGGCAGATGCACCTGGTGATGTAAATGTCAAAACGAGGATATTTGTCGGCACTGTAACTCCGTCTTTGCGAGTGGAGATGCGCCTTACTGCAGAAACTCCTTGAGTGGAGAGACCAGCGAGAATCTCTGACTCGAGGACGTTCTTCAAGTCCCTCTCAACAATAACTCCTCGTGATGAATTCAAGGTAGCATGAGGTGTAACCTCAATAGCTACATCCCCAATTGCCTTTGAATTCAAGAAGAGTTCACTGTGTTGGGATGTGGATGTTTCAACCAATATGTCTCCAGATCGAAACTTCTTTACTGACTTTGGAGAGCCAGCAAGTCCTTCTAGTCCCTTGTGAATAAAAACCGGGGGCATTTACCCTAAAGGTTTTTCTGGAAGAGAATGTAATATAAGAAAATGGGGTAAGGGTGTTACAGATGTTGAATATTGCTGCTCAGAGTCTTCAAGACGTAATCGTTTACCTATTGACTGTTTTTTCACTATTTTATTTAAATTTTTGTTTGGGGATCCATAATAAAAAAAGGAAAATTTCCGTACCCACTGACCCCACCCACCATGGAGCCCTACGAGGAGACGCACTACAATGTCATGCAAGGACATTGCAGCTACGCCAGGGTTTCGTGAGTACTATACCCAAACACCAGCATCTGACACAATGTTCACAACACCCTTTGAGAACTTCCAACACTGGTACTTGGTTGACTCTTGCCCAAGTGTTCCAGCCGATTGACCCATTGGGGGCCACCCAAAGGCCTTCCGTCTACAGGAATTCAGAGCCAAAGTGGTGTGTTATGGTTGGACACCTCAACCACCAAGATTCTCTCCTCCCCTTCACGGGTCGCCACGCACGGCAAACACGTGAGCGGATGTTTAGATCCCAGAGGAGGTAAACTGAAAGAACAGAACCTTCTTTGGGAGGTCCCCTCACCACGTACAGGAATCCACACCGAGGGGTTAAAATATGGAAACTCATGTTCCAAGCTCATTTGAAGAACAGTGAGATTTAAAATATGGAAACTCATGTTACAAGCTCTATTGAAGAACAGTGAGATTTAAAATATGGAAACTCATGTTCCAAGCTCATTTAAAGAACAGTGAGATTTTAAAATATGGAAAATCATGTTCCAAGCTCATTTGAAGAACAGTGAGATTTAAAATATGGAAACTCATGTTAAAAGCTCTATTGAAGAACAGTGAGATTTAAAATATGGAAACTCATGTTCCAAGCTCATTTGAAGAACAGTGAGATTTAAAATGTAGAAACTCATGTTACAAGCTCTATTAAAGAACAGTGAGATTTAAAATATGGAAACTCATGTTACAAGCTCTGTTAAAGAACAGTTGGATAAAAATATGGAAACTCATGTTAGAAGCTCTGTTAAAGAACAGCTGGATTTGAAATATGGAAACTCATGTTCCAAGCTCTGTTGATGAACAGTGGGATTTAAAATACAGAAATTTATGTTCCAAGCTCTGTTGATGAACAGTGGGATAAAAACAAAAAAACTCATGTTCCAAGTCTTGTTGATGAACAGTGGAATTTAAAATATGGAAACTCATGTTCCAAGATCTGTTGTAGAACAGTGGGATAAGAATATGGAAACTCATGTTACAAGGTCTGTTGAAAAATAGTGGAATTTAAAAAATGGAGACTCGTGTTACAAGCTCTATTGAAGAATAGTGGGATTTAAAATGTGGAAACTCATGTTCCAAGCTCATTTGAAGAACAGTGATATTTAAAATATGAAAACTCGTGTTCCAAGCTCATTTGAAGAACAGTGGGATAAAAACAAGGAAACTCGTGTTCCAAGTCTTGTTGATGAACAGTGAAATACAAATAAGGAAACTCATGTTCCAAGCTCTGTTGATGAACAGTGGAAATTAAAATATGGAAACTCATGTTACAAGCTCTATTAAAGAACAGTGAGATTTAAAATATGGAAACTCATGTTACAAGCTCTGTTGAAGAACAGTTGGATAAAAATATGGAAACTCATGTTAGAAGCTCTGTTAAAGAACAGCTGGATTTGAAATATGGAAACTCATGTTCCAAGATCTGTTAAAGAATAGTGGGATTTAAAATACAGAAATTTATGTTCCAAGCTCTGTTGATGAACAGTGGGATAAAAACAAGGAAACTCGTGTTCCAAGTCTTGTTGATGAACAGTGAAATACAAATAAGGAAACTCATGTTCCAAGCTCTGTTGATGAACAGTGGAAATTAAAATATGGAAACTCATGTTCCAAGATCTGTTGTAGAACAGTGGGATAAGAATATGGAAACTCATGTTCCAAGATCTGTTGTAGAACAGTGGGATAAGAATATGGAAACTCGTGTTACAAGCTCTATTGAAGAATAGTGGGATTTAAAATGTGGAAACTCATGTTCCAAGCTCATTTGAAGAACAGTGATATTTAAAATATGAAAACTCGTGTTCCAAGCTCATTTGAAGAACAGTGGGATTTAAGATATGGAAATTCGTGTTCCAAGATCTGTTAAACTTCAAGATGAAAATAACAACAACAATTAAAAAGAACGAGAATAGTTTAGAATTAGTTTCAGCATTTCATCTTCTTCGCGCATTTTATTGTTTAGCGCAAAGCTGCAGAATTGGCTCTCTTTACTCTACCCTCCACGGGTTATCGAAAACCAAATGTTAGCGTCATAACCTACAAAGTTTACCGTTTAGTCAATACTGAGCTAATATTTCGAATGACGGCCTATATTTTGAACCGCGTTAAATAATACGCTAAGTGATTTTACCGTTTAATTGATAAATATACTTTTGTTATAAATGCCCGTGCCAACACTGAGCACGTGAACGAGAAGCCACACACAGCTTTATCATCAAACTGAAGTCGTGAGAATTACAATAAAAAAAGACATTTTTTTTTCAAATTACTGCAAGCACTTTCAATAATATTTTGTTTTTTGTTCTGTTTTTCTTTTCTTTCTTTTTTTTAAGTTTCATCGTAATTCTGACAACAGGGTTAGAAATATTATTCGAACTTTACATAAACATTTAGAATACCTCTTACTGTATGAGGAGTTTTATATATATACATATAGTCGTTAAAATATTGCCGGAAACGAATACTAAACACGTAACATTATATTAATCAAGACTGATCTTTCACAGTCGAAACATGAATATTACTTGTAATTATAGTGTATTACATCCAACAAAGTTATCTGGCATTCTAACTTTATTCGTTTGCGGTTCATCAAACATTTTACTTTTTTAAAGCATTAAGATTTGATACTCTGTACTACGTGTAATAAATAACTGTAAACTTACTTTTCTAACTCTATTACGTGACTATATCACTAGTGTAACAGATGTAGCTCTTACCTACAACGTTTGTTTTTGATATCGTGCGTACTTTTACTGCTACGCCAGTCAGATAGCACACTACTATCCTCCCTATACATGTGACGCATTACTATTGGCTAAATATTGTCACGTGAATAAAAGATTGTTTAATCTCCTTTGGACAAGAAAGAAAATCTACGTTCAATAACATCTAAATGAATCTTACAAAAACGTTTGGTGAATGTGTACAAATGTTTATAATTTGTTTAATGTATTAAATAAAATACTTATTCAGTTTTTTTAGTTTCAAAGAGTTGACGCTAATCACGTGATCATTCACATAAAAATTAATCCTTTTAAACCGGTTGTGAAAATGGTCAAAATCGTTTCATGGATTTGTGAATTACTTAAATAGCCTTAGAGAACCGAACTACGATAAGTAATAAAATCTCATAATTTGTTATCTTATACCTTCTAACCATTATTGTTTGGTCTTTAACGTGTTTTTTTCATCTTTTGTGATTAGAATACGAGACCCGATAAAGTTACCCAATAAAAAACAACATTTTGTTTTGGAGAGTTGTATATATTTCCCTTTTAAGTTTTAAAGAAACGAATTATGTATATACCTGAGGCCTGGCATGGCCTAGCGCGTTAAGGCGTGCGCTTCGTAATCTGAGGGTTGCGGGTTCGCGCCCGAGTCGCGCCAAACATGCTTGCCCTCCCAGCCGTGGGGGCGTTATAATGTGCGGTCAATCCCACTTTTCGTTGGTAAAAGAGTAGCCCAAGAGTTGGCGGTGGATGGTGATGACTAGCTGCCTTTCCTCTAGTCTTACACTGCTAAATTAGGGACGGCTAGCACAGATAGCCCTCGAGTAGCTTTGTGCAAAATTCCAAACAAAACAAAATGTACATACCTCAAAAATAAACTGAGATGTTCACCACCAGGTCAAATGTTACCCATGAAACTTCACTTCAAGGCAACAGAAAACGTGTGTGCTTTCGAGATAAATAAAACACAAAATTATATCAAAAATTACTATTAGAATTCGCCCGGCATGGCCAGGTGGTTAACGCACTCGACTCGTAATCTGGGGGTCGCGGGGTCGAGTCCCCTTCACACCAAACATGCTCACCCTTCTAGCCGTAGTGGGCGTTATAATGATACGGTCAATCCCACTATTTATTGATAAAAGACTAGCACAAGAGTTGGCAGTGGATGGTGATGACTAGCTGCTTTCCTTCTAGCCTTATACTGCTAAATTAGGGACAGCTAGCGCAGGTAGCCCTCGTGTAGCTTTGAGCGAAATTCGAAACAAACCAATATTAGAATTACAATGTTTTTAATGTTGACAAAGGCTAGGTGTTCAATATATAATAAAATATATTCAACTTTTTAAAACCTTAAAAATATTCTGTTGGTTTTCAACTTCATTGCGTAACTATATCAGATCTCATATTCTAATTACAAAGGATAAAAAAAAAACACGTTAAAGACCAAACAATAATGGTTAAAAGATATGAGAAAACAAATTATAAGAGTTTATTACTTATCGAAGTTTGGTTCTTTGAGGCTATTCAAGTAATTCACAAATCCATAAAATGATTTTGATTATTTTCACAACCGGTTTAAAAGGGTTAATTATTTTATATGTGTGTTGACGTTACCAGCCTTAACCATTTGAAAACAATAAAACTAAAATGAAATATATCTCATTTAATTTAAAAATAAAAATAAGCATTTATACACAATCACCAAACGTTTTTTTCTAAGATTCATTTATATGTTATACAACGTAGATTTTCTGTCTTGTCCAAAGGATATTAAACAATATTCTGTTCACGTGACAGTGTTTAGCCAATAGTAATAAGTCGAACATGTGTTGGTAGAATGGTGGTGTGCTTTTTTTCTGGCGTAGCAGTAACAGTACGCACGACATCAAAAACAAACGTTGTGAATAAGAGCTACATCTGTCACACGTAGTGATGTAATCACGTATTGAAGTCACAAAGGTAAGATTTCTTCAGACTTTAACGTCTTAAAAACAGTAATATGCAAATTGAATTTGTTTCAAATATCTGGTAACTCAGTTGAACATAACGGACTTCACTTTCAACGATTAATATTATGTCTTGATTGTTAAAAAACAACCTTTTGTTAACAGACCAGTTAGATGTTTTTTTGTGATTCTGGTAATAATTTACATCTTTATATCAAGTACCATATAGAGTAACATCGATGATATATATATATTTCTGCATATTTCGAACGGTTTTTCAATCATGTTGTCACAGTTACAACGAAATTAAAAATAGTTGTGATGGAAAATACTTGTAGCAATTTTGAAAAGTATGGTGATTTTATCTTGTACCGTACGGTGGAGAATAATCAGGCTGCGATATTCGTCTCGTTACGTGTTGTTTGATTCGGACATTTACACTAAAAGCGAAATTTATTAGACTTGAACAGTAAAATTACTTTAAAAGTACGCAAATTTAAATATAGGTTTTCGTCCGAAATATTTGCCCTCTAGTGGTTAAGCGGCAAATCCTAGGAGTTTTAACGTTAATGCTTAGCTTTCGAAAGCCTGTTGTAGGCAGAGCACGGAGAGCCCATTATGTCACTAAACCCTCAACGACAAAACAAAGGAGGAAATCGATATACAAAAATAATTCGAAACTATTTTCGTTGCTGTCCTTCTGTCATTTAACACCAGGAACTTGACTTGGACACGAGTTTTTACTTCTGATTGTTGCTGTTCTTCAGCAGACCAAAGAACATCCAGAACACTGAAGAGACCTAAATAAGAACATGTATTTATCGTCACTGTTAGCAAGCACTAAAGTCTTCTCTCAGAAATTTGTAGAAATATAAAACATATCATATTTATATTTGGTTTATAGAGATACAAGCCATGTCATGTTGATAATCAGTTTGTACGAATATAAGCCATATCATACTGATAGTTAGTTTGTAGGAATGTAAACCATATCATGTTTATTTTTCTTTGTCTCTCGGCAGGACAGCGGTAAGTCGTCGAATTTACAACAAAATCATGTGTCCAATTCCCCTCTCTGGGCACAATAGATAATTCGATTTGGCTTTACTATGCGAAAAACACACATTTCTTTGCCTCTATGTATTTTCATCAGTTACTTTCATTACGCAATTTTTTTTAAAACTGTTTATTTTTGTGTTGGCCATTTTCTCTCATGTTCGTTTCTGAACTTTCCAGCGTGATTTTTGTGTTGTAATGATGTGTACGAAACATGTTTCAATTATTCGTTGTTTATGTTGTAACAGTATGCAATTTAAGTGTTATGTCACTCTTTGGCTGTATTATGAATACTTCATATTTATTATTTATGTATGTATCATACCAATTAATTTTGACAACCCGTTGCGTTGCTTTGTGCCTAATAAGAAAGAAATCAAATATTTTACATCGTCCTCTGTCGGCCACATATATTCAGTAATTTTTAAATTTTGCATGCTTAGCCTTTTTCATTCTGGTTTTAAGATTATTTACAAGGTTGACATATACCAGATAAAAACCTTTTAACGTTGATAAACGAACCCTATTTTCGCAGCTATCATGACGACACATCAGTTTAGGTTTGTTATTATGTAAAAGTGTTACACTTAGTAACAACAATAATAGGTAAATATGTAATTTTAACAACGAAAGAATGCTTCTTTCCGTCTTCTTAAGACGAAAGCTCACACTATTGGTTATTTGTGATCTGTCCACCACGGGTGTCAAATCGTGGTTTTTAGCCTGACTTACCACTCAGCCAGAAACATAAATGTGTGAGTAAACATATGGTTGAACTGCTCTCTTCACGTTTATATAACATTCCTTTTTTTAAATGAATACTATAAGCTCTTTAATTAGCTATCATGAAATGTAGCACAGTCTAAATTTACAATTTATGTTATAGCTTTTTAGTACGTTCTTTCACATTTTGTGAATGTTACTGTTCACCTAGTGTCATCTATCGTTGATTTGCTCAATTATTTAAAGTAATTTTTCTCGTGGACCATTTACTTCACATCATCAGTATGAACTTTAAGGACGTAGTTATTCTATTCTCACATTTATCCGTTTCCGTAGTTGTAATCATAATAATTATTCCTTTTAACCTGCGGGGCTAGGTGTGATTTAGTGACTAGGGTATCTGTACTGTATGTATATCCGATGATTCAAGGTTCGTGCCCCCACTTTGTAGCAGTTGATGGTCAAATGAGAGTAGTTCAGAAGTCGTTAAATGATACTTTTGACTAACTGTTATCTTTCTGACTTACTAGCGTAAAACTATGGAAGACTAAGAGCAGGTGGTCCTCTCTAGCTTTGTGCGAAAATTTCTGAAAGACATTTAGTTTACGTCAGTCAAGGTTATGTACTATTCTTTATGACAAATACATCAAACTGACATTTTGGTATTTATATAAAAGACAAGTGATAATTTATTTAAATGTTTCATATTCAGTGGCTTAACAAATAATAATAAACTATTAGATTGTTCGAAAAATAATGGCAGATTTTAAATTTTAACTTTAATAAGAAATAAAAAAAATTCAAAAGCAACTTTATTTATCAAAAGAAGAATCTAATGAATCTATACACTTTTATTAACAAAAAACAAGATTATGTATGCCATGACGATAAAACTCTGAAATCCTGGAACTAAAAAAATTATTTAAAGCGATTCTCTGCTGCTGTTCTGGTGTTGAACCCTTTGTCCTGTAAAAAGTTGTCAAAACATTTAAAAAAGTGATATTCAGTGGGTCACAGGTCTGGAAGGAAGGAGGATCAGGCAATGTTTTGTAGCCCAATTCGTTGAGCTTCTGGAGAGTCATTTAAGCAATGTGTGGCTGATCATTATCATAAAGCAAGGATGGTCCTCTTCGATTGACTAATACTGGTATTTTTTTTCACGCAACTTTCTATGAATATCTTCCAGTTCTAGACAGTAAACCTCCGCAATGATATTCTGGCCTTGGTTGAGTAAGCTGTAATGGATAATACCGGTCACAGACCACCATATTGTGACCACAATCTTCTGTTGGTGTAACTTTGGCTTTGGGAAGTGTTTTGGATCTTCGTTGCAGTTGAGTCATTAGCAGATCGATTTCTGTTGTCGAAAAGTGTCCACTTGTCGTCGCAGATGACAATTCGACCAAGAAATGGGTCATTTCTGTTGCGCAAAATCAACACAGAGCACAGTTCAAAATGGTGATTTTTCTGATTTTCACTGAGTTCGTGTGGAACCCACTTGTCGAGCTTATTCGCTCTTCTCATTTGCTCGAGGTGGTCCGAAATTGTGGAAATACCAGCATGAAATTTTTGTGCCATTTTTGAACAGTTTGGCGCGAGTTTCTTTCTAAAAATGTTCTCAGTTGGTTGTTTTCCTTATCTTCAAAACTCACATCTCCATAACGAAACTTTTGGAGCCAACGCCACATTCAGAGTTGCTTCCTCCGCTCTATACTTGGTTAATATTGTGAGATATTTGTGATATATTATTACCAAGTGTGAATTTATGGAAAAAATGATGCGCAATTTCCTTCCATCATTAATTTTAAGGGTCTAAAATATTGGAGATAAAGTTTTAAAAAAGAATAAAAGCACTAATGAACAGAAGAAAACTCGTTTTCTCAATGCTATATATAAAGTCGTAAAAAAGATAAGCTTGTTATTCGTATAAATAACTAACATTTTATTATAAAAATCCACCATTATTTTTCAAATAACCTAATACGTCATTCACATACGTTATCTTCATTGTCATTTGTATCATAAACCACAAAATTTCCCAACTCACCTGTCCAATAAATGATCCAAAGATGATTAGTTTAGTCTATGGGTATAATGAACGTAGAGAATACTTATTATATAGAAAATTAATTATCTGTTTCTAACCAATAACTATTGGGTATGCAGTCATACACTGGTGGCTTAGCAGTGAAGACCTATAACATTAAAAATCTGGTTTCGAAACTCGCGGTGGGCACAGCACAAATAGCCCATGGTTGTAGCTTTGTGCTTAACGAGAAACAAAACTTATAAAGAGAGCCGAAGGCCGTTTGGAGGTATCACTTGTCTTCACTATTTACAGCCATATACGGTGATGTGTTGTCTGTCAGTCAGTTAGTATAAATTAAAATGACGTCACATAACAGAGGTTGACGTTAGTTTTACTGTCGTGACGTCAGTAACACGTGCACGTGCCATGAAGTACTCGGTAGGCTTTGATGACATAGCACATCATGACGTATGAATTTCAAAAACAAGAAATAACATTTGTTACTCTTAATTTTGACATTTATTTTCTCTTCAAACGACGCTTTGGAGGATCATGAAGAAGTATATTTATTATATATATGTATATCTTTTTTTGTTGGCGTATGATAGTTTGTATTTTATGTTTCATCAGGGTTGCTGATAAGCAACAAATATCTCCAAAACCATTTTTCCTTTCTTAAGTGTCATTGTTAATTGGTAAAATCCCCCCCCAATGCTCCTCCCTCCAGTGACTGAGCTTTAACTCATAATTCTAAAAATCGAGTTTTAAAACTCCCGGCATCCACCTCACAGATTGTGTAGCTTTGTGTTTAACAATATCAAACCTTCCAAAAAATGATTTGCCTTTTTTTAGGGTTAGTGTTTGATCGTCCAACTCAGTGAGGTAGTAAGTCAAACTTCTTATTGTACACCATTTAGTATATGCCTTTTAATATTAGATTACAAAGCATAACGTGCTCATTCTGAGGCCTGACATGGCTTGGTGGTTACGGCACTCGACTTGCAATCTGCGGGTTCGAATTCCCGTCACCGAACATACTTGTACTTTTAGCCGTGGAGACGTTGTAACGTGACGGTCAATGTCATTATTCTTTGATAAAAGAGTTGACAATAGCTGGTGCGGACAAGCTCTCTTTCTTGTACTCTATCACTGCTAAATTAAGGACTGCAAGCGCAAATAGCTGATTTCGCTTAGCGTTAACTTACAAAATTAAACTTACTGTGGTCGTTTCGACGCATTCACACCAGCGTAAAGAGTAAAAATCAGTTTCTGGTAAATTCCAGCCGAGATATCGGACAATGACGGCTTCCGGCGAAGAAGCGAATCGACTCTTAGAGAAACAAACAGATCTAATTTCTTTGTTTGGAATTAAGCACACAACTACACAATGGGCTATCTGTGCTCTGCCCATCATGGGTATCGAAACCCGGTTTCTAGTGTTGTGAGTCTGCAGACATTCACTGTACCACTGGGGTCAAAACAGATATATACTAAAACGTACCAAGGACTAAAAACCACAAACAACAACTGAGAGGAAAATTTTGCGTACTCCGTTATAAAATAATTAATACCGTAAATTAATGTGTACTTTAAATAGAAACGTTAATCTTGAAACTGAAATTAAACGACAATCTTCCGTTAAACGATGGTTTATCTTGTGCTACGTGAATCTAATAGAGTGGGCCTAAATTCAGTACGTTGTATTATTAAGATCTCGAGCTCCTGTCATTATTTCTTGAATATTTAAATATTCTGTTCGTTTCTATTTGAACTTCGCGCAAACCTACACGAGGGTTATCTGCGTTAGCCGTCCCTAATATAGCAGCGAAGGACTAGACAGAAGATAGCTAATCACCACCACCAGCTCTGGATTAACCATTAAGTAAAAAAAGCACGTGCTTAGGGCACCAAGGAAAGGGGACACCACAAAGTTTTTCCCCTAACTATCATGCCCTTAACTCTTTCACAGTCACACTCAACTTTAGACGATTTTTTGTAATTGTCCTTATCTACTGTGTTCGACTTTACTCTGCATTGTTAAAAAAACGTTTTATTTGGCTCGGAGAGTGACTAAAGTTTCGAGAAACTACTAAACTATTATCTGAAATAAGAACTCATTGATTTGCGAAAGATTATTGTAAAGAGCAGAACAAAATGTTTATAAAACTTCAGGTTCTGTTGTGCCTACTTATAAGAAATTATAGACAGTGTAACTGTTTTGTTTGACCTTTTACTGCTTTATTCAGTCACATCTACAGAAAAATAAGAGTGTAATAACAGAAACACAAGTCAAACGAAATGGTGATAGATGTGTACAGCGACGTGGCTCGTTTTGTTTTTTCGGCTTCTGTTTTCGTACGTTATATTTGGGTTATTGTCTCGTTTGTTTTAGTTTTGCGTTAATATTGCATTATTAATGTGTGTTTTGTAATATTTTTATAGGTGTGTTTCTCAATGAAGCTTTTCTGAGCCGTAATTTTTTTGGTTTCAAACAACTTGCTGTAGAAAAAAACCTCCTTTGTGTGTGAGTAAATGTTTGGAATTTATCATACCAAGAAAATATTTAGAAAGGAATGCCCCTGTAGCAATGCCACTGTTCATAGATTACGTGTTACCTGTAAGAGTATTTGGGCATGTATGTATTCCCTTGTGATTATGTAATAATATAAACAGATCTGAAGCTGAGATTTACTTAGGGGATAAATACAAAAGTGCCCGATATTAAATCACGTTTAAGACCGGGTACCCTTGTTTTTATTCGCATTCATAAATAGCCAACAAAATTTTGTCAAATATGCCATTTTTAAATCCAAAAATGGATATCACAATTATATTCTCCTTACTTCTTTCTTGATCCTATCCTGACGTCATAATGTTTCGACCCGACCCGACCCTCTGGTGCAATTTTTTATGAGACGAACGAACAATTCCAAAACAGAAACACAAAAACAACGACGACAAACTTTTAGGTGTAATTCAACTATTTTGCGACTATATTTTCAGATCAGTATGTGTTTTATTACATTTCTGAAAAGCTGTGAAAACAACTGACTGATCAGAGCAGTCTAAAAGCGATAATTCGACCTTTTAAGTCAAATTGCGTAGACTTCAACATGTTTGACAACATGATTCTGAACGTTGTTATGTATACACTATATTACTAGTAGCAGTACAGTACTGTGGCACCTTGATCATACAAATGCTGTAAAGAACCAACAAATCAACAAAATCAATTTAGAATTGTCTGACAAAGTGCATAAATTGAACAAGTTCATGTACTCAATACTAACCTTGCTCACTAGGCTTAACGTTAGTGGCCTCAGTTGCAATGTATTAGCATTAGGCCTAACGTTAGTGTTGTTATCTGAGAACTGAATGACAATAACGTTAGGCCTAAATGCTGTAACTATTTTAGTGCAAGTGCACTGGAAACGCTACTGTAGCCTGGAATAATGAAGTGAATTATTCTCAATTTAAGGCCGTCGTTTTGAATTTGCCTTCGCATCCAGGCATGTAGATAAAGTTTCAGACATATGCCTATTTTGTTTATGTATGGTTTGTTGGCTCATCTAAAGTCTCCAGGTCAAAACTAAGCTCAAAGTTGAGGTTACAACTCATTCTTCAGATATTGATTAGGATTAAGGTATTCTAGCTTAGGCCTAACCCAGTATTTAGTAGTTTAATGTGCAGTACAGTTTACAATCGATTATATGTTATGTATGTGTACCAGTACAGAATGATCACTGTGTACACGGGCTACTAAAGTATGTGTTGTTGATCACATATTGTTTTGGAATACTTTCTGGTTATCAATGGATTTGCATATTGCCATTGACATTGCTTCTTGCATGCAGCTACCATAGCAAAAACCTTAACGGAATTTTTGCAATGACTAAAAACTAATTCTCCTGAAATGGATTGAAGCCAGTCTAGAATCGATTCGAGACTGGTATCGAATGGTTTTCAACCAATCAGTATGCAGCAAATCAATAAAGGTATTTATGAATTAATGTTTATGTGCTGATGGACCTAAGTTTTAAGATAACTTTCTGACAATCTTTATCTAAATGTAGACCAAGAGTTTAGTATGTTTGACTGTCTTACCAACGTTTTTCTTTATGAGTTTTAGTGTTTTTCCAGCCACTTCGCCTACTCGTCATTGAAAATGGCCACCCTGATACAATGGAACTGTCGAGGTTTAAGTTCTAATCTGGATGACACCAAAACACTGATTGCTTTCTACCATCCAGTATGTCTTTCCTTACAGGAAATATTTCTGAAACCTGCCGATACAGTCACCTTTTAGCGGTTTTCTTTGTACAGAAATGACAGACTGTGTGATGAACAAGTGCATGGAAGGGTGGCACTGTTGGTTGATCGGCATGTGCCCATCCTGTCTTTGTCACTCAACACACCCTTAGAGGCCGTAGCCATCTGTGTTTCCTTGGGTCATACCATCACTGTTTGTTCTCTCTACCTGTCGTCTAGAGAGACATATGATCAGTCAGACCTTGATGCTCTCGTTGAACAGTTGCCATCTCCCTTTCTAATCCTGGGGGACTTTAATGGACATCATTCCCTCTGGGGAAGTCCTGTTATTGATAGGAGGGGTCGCTCTGTAGAGCGTATGCTCTCTAATCACAATCCTTCTCTTTGCAATACTGGTTCTTCCAATTATTTTCACGCACCTTGTCAGTCCTTTACTGCTATTGATCTCTCAGTTTGCTCCCCTTCATTATTCTCCCATTTTTCATGGAAGGTTGACAATAATCCACTAGGCAGTGATCATTTTCCTATACTTTTGAGAGAGACTGGTCGTGGTCGATGCCACCCTACCCGCGTGCCTCGATGGAAGCTGGATCAGGCAGACGGGTCCACTTTCACTGCTCTCGCATAACTTGATCCTGCCATTGTGGTTCAGCCATCAAAAGACGACTGTGTGGCAGCGGTAACTGACTGTATTATACAAGCAGCTGCTCAGTGTATTCCTAAAGCCTCGATACGTTTTCCACGGTATCCTCGTCCGTGGTGGAATCCTGCCTGCCACATGGCACGGAAGGCTTAAAAACGGGACTGGGATACTTTCCGTAGGTATCCCACACTTTCGAACCGCATCGCTTTCCAACGGGCCCGCGCACATGCAAGGTGGGTAAGACGTCAAAGCCAGAAGGAATCTTGGATTAAGTTCACAACTAGCATCTCTTCTACCACCAGTTCCAAGGTCATATGGGAGAGAATTCGAAAGGTCAGTGGGCACTATAATTCTGTCCCCCTCTCGATCTTACTCTCTGATGGCCAAGAGGTAGCTGATGTCCGGAGCATCGCCGATACTTTAGGTGAAAGCTTTTGCCCGATATCTATCACTTCTGCTTGTTCCTCCACCTTCTGGCCATCAAGACTCAGGCAGAGTGATTACCTCTTTCCTTTCGAACTGACTGTTTCTTTGACTATAATCGTCCCTTTACTCTGGTGGTACAGAAAATAGCCCTTCATCGGTCTGCCAGTACATCTGTTGGGCCTGATGATGTACACTATGACATACTGCGCCATCTATCTCCTGATTCTCTTGATATTCTTCTACTTGTTTTTAACTGGATCTGGCAGGAGGATGTTTTTCCTGATGCCTGGCGCCAGGCTATTATCTTACCTTTCTCTGAACCTGGGAAAATCCCAAGATTCCTTCACACTACCGTCCAATTGCTTTGACGATCTGTCTCTGTAAGACATTAGAGAGGATGGTTAATGCTCGTCTTTTTTGGTTCCTCGAATCAAATAACCTCCTCTTGCTCACTCAGTGTGGGTTCCGAGGACAGCACTCCACCACGGACCACCTAATTCGACTTGAAACATCAATCAGAGAAGCCTTTCTCAAACGCCAACATCTTGTTTCAATATTCTTTGACATTGAGAAGGCTTATGACACAACATGGAGGTATGACATTTTGCGAGACCTCCGTATATATGGGTTACGTGGCCATTTACCCATGTTTATTTAAAAAATTTTAATGGACAGGAGATTGCAAGTTCGTGTGAGTTCGACACTTTCCCGCTCTTTTGTAGAGGAACTTGGGGTCCCTCAGGGCTGTGTTCTGAGTGTCACACTTTTCAGTATAAAGATAAATGCCGTCACTGAATAACTCCCTCTCACTGTTGCAAACGGGCTTTATGTCGACGACTTTCACATCTCGTGTCAGTCGTCGAACATGAGATATATTGAGCGACAACTGCAAACTGCCCTCAATCGTGTTCTGAAATGGACCACGGCGAACGGCTTTAATTTCTCTCTCTCTAAAACCGTTTGCATGCACTTTTGCCGCCAGAGGGGTATTTACCCTGATCATGAGCTCCATATTGTTGAAGGTGTGCTGCCTGTGGTCCATGAGTCAAAATTCTTTGGGCTTGTCATTGACTGTTAGCTGACATTTATACCACACTTAAAGCAGCTACAGGTCAAATGCACAAGAGCACTGAACATCTTCCATGTCCTCTCTACCACAAATTGGGGAACGAATTGGAGTTCTATGCTAAAGATATATCGTGCTCTTTTTCGATCAAAACTCGACTATGGATCAATGGTCTATGGCTCTGCCAGAACATCGGCCTTAAAGATGCTGGACCCCATTCATCATCAAGGACTTAGACTCTGCACTGGGGCTTTTCGCACCTCTCCAGTTCAAAGCTTATATGTGGAATCTCACGAACCTTCTCTGCACCTTCGCCGTTTGCAACTGTCTTTACTATATTCTTCGAAACTTCGTTCCTTACCAAAGCATCCCACCTGGGGATGTGTTTTCCTTCATCAGTGGGCCATACTTTTTCAGAACATATGATCTGCCATTGCAACTTCTGGCCTTCGCATCCAGGCGCAATTGGATGAATTGGGTCTGTCCTTGGATAACATTGCAGAATCCACTGATCAGCCCATCCCACCATGGCTTATTACAGTCCCCAAATGTGACCTTTCTTTATGTCATCTGAGAAAGGCAGATACTTCCGATTGGAAATACCGTCTTTTATTTACTGAACATCTTTCGAACAATCTTTCCATTCCAATTTATATGGATGGTTCCAAATCAGGTGACTCTGTGGGCTCTGCCATGGTTTGTTGCGGTTCGGTGGTTGCGCGCAGAATCCCCTCTACAGCTTCTGTGTTCACTGCTGAACTGTACGCCATATCTCTTGCCCTCGATCATATTGAAGCTAATCAGTACTCCGACTGCACTATTTATACTGACTCGCTTAGTTCTCTACTGGCCCTGAAATCGCTTCACATTAATTCACACCTTGTTCTCACTGATATTCAAAACTGACTGGCCCATTTCTCATTAACATCTAGTTCTATCCAGTTTTTCTGGATACCATGCCACGTTGTTATTTGCAGGAATGAGCTTGCAGACAAGGCAGCTAAATCTATCTGCTCTGGCACTATCAGCACTGTGCTTATTCCGTACATGGACTATGGTCCTGTATTCAAGGCTCGGCTCCGTGCCAGCTGGCAGTCCACTTGGAGTGAGCAACGCAACAACAGGCTTTTACAAATAAAACCCTATATTGGGCTTTGGTCTTCTAGCTTCCGTAAGGTTCGGAAGTAGGAAGTTGTTCTAACTAGACTACGCATTGGTCACAGTTTTTTAACCCATCGTTTTCTTTTATCTGGAACTGTTGCACCAATGTGTAGTTTGTGTAACACTCAAATCACTATAAGCCACATTTTACTTTCTTGCCATTGTTACAACACTCAACGACGTCACTATTTCAAACATGTTCATTCCCAGGGTTTGTCTATAACATTGGACAGTGTTATTGGTGACGGTGACACCTTTTTAATTGTGGTTCCCTTCTAAGAGTCTCAATCTTTCCAGTTCAATTTGAAATTGGAAAATGGCCAGAAAATTAAATATCTCGACACCAGTTGACTAACGCTGCTGTTTGAACTACCCGTTAGTCGTCCTGGCGAGTTGTTATTACAATTTTGCTGCATGTCTTTTAACACGTTTATTACCTTACCTTTTGATAATGGCTGTTATGACACGTAACCCGGAACCAGGACTGGAAAGACCAACTTCAGGTGACTGACGGTGGTTTTCGTACTTACCTGTCAATCTTCCTGACGAGTTATGATCATTATTATTATGTTACAAAAAGTCCTTTACAACTTTGTAGACTGGATGTCAACATTAGTTTTATGCCATTTTATGTTTTTAATTGCTGTTTTGTTTTTACCTTCATTTCCTTTACTTTTACCTTTTTGCCGGACGTTTGGCTAATTATTAATAGGATTTTCCTATATGTCTTTTAACACTTTTCTTATTTTACCTTTTGATAATGGCTGTTATGACAACATAACCTGGAACCAGGACTGGAAAGGCCAACTTCAGGTGACTGACTGTGGTCCTTGTACTTACCTGTTAGTCTTCCTGGCAGGTTATGATCATTACCATTTTGCTAGAGAAAGTCCTTTACAACTTCTCTTACTCTGCTTTCTCTCTTAACATTGTAAACTAAGTGTCAACATTGGTTTTACGCTTTTTCTGTTTTTCAATGATGTTTTGTTTTACCTTCATTTCCTTTTCTGTATTTTACTACATTTACTTTATTTTTACCCTTTTTACCGGGCGTTTGGCGCAGATATCCTAGCTGCTTTGGGCCATAAAACACGAAATAAATCAATCAGTTGGTGTTTTTCTAATCATTATATTTATATATGACCCATATTTTTTTGGTTTTTTTATTTCTGTATTTTTCAGACTGCAAGCTGAAACGTGTTCAATTAAGTGGTGCACAAAAGAGAAAACTGGCAAAAACGAACCAACAAAAGGCTTTGGATTTAGTGGCCAAGACTTGAAAGCTGACTACGTTTTCACTCAATTTACACAACATATCTTCCAAATCGAAATCAATCTCCGCCATCATAAGCCACTTGTATTACATCTGACTCTGACCAGATTAAAGTTGAACCAAGCTCCACACCTACAAGTTCCACTTTGTCCACTTCAAGGTCAGAACATCATGATGACGTTGAGGTGTCACAAGCTGGCTCAACTGGCACAAGCCTCACAACTGATCTCACTCTGCCTGTAAATTCTTCTGATATCTCTAGTGTTAATGTTGATGCAAGTTTCTCTACAAGACAGTCGGAAGTTGAAATAATTGGTGAAATGCTTCAGTTTACAAAAGATGAAGAAACTAAAGTATAAGAATCTGGGTTGTGGCTCGATTTCTCTGCTACTGATGTGGCTTATTGGACTGCTTGTAGACCCACTAACTATCAACACCACAATGGGCCATCTGGCAAATCTTGCCGGACTTTCAATAGTGGCAAACCAACGAGATACTGTTCAGAAAAACCTTTTTTTGTAAACTTTTTGTCACTAATTTTTCCTCGCGTTTTGTTGAACGAGAAGCGTTTAGTGACTTACGAAATACTATTGTAACTGATCATCATGAAAGAAACACTACTCACCGAGACTCTATGTTGACACACTTAACTCGCAGACAAGGTTTGGGCTTGCGACAAGAGTTGGAAAACAAATTAAAGAAGAGCGCAATTACTGGGAACATGTCTTGGAGCGTGTAATAGCTGTTATTCGTACGTTAGCTGAACGTGGCCTGGCTTTTCGAGGAACAGATGAAAAATTTGATTCACTACAGAATGGGAATTTTTAGAGCTGCTTGAGCTCATAAGTCAGTTTGATCCATTTTTATCAGGGCGCATTTCGAAATATGGAAATTCTGGAAAAGAAAATCCTTCTTACTTGTCCAAAACCACCTGTGAAGAACTCATTGAACTAATGGCTCAGAAGGTCCATGTGTTCATTGTTGATAAATTAAATTCTTCTGGTTATTTTAGCTTGTCAATTGACTCAACACCAGATCTATCGCATATAGATCAGTTAAGTGTTGTACTTCGATACTTAAAAGATGGGCAGCCTATTGAACACTTTTTAACCTGTCTAGAACTGAAAAGCCATACTGGTGAAGAAATGGCAAATCAGGTATTGCAATACTTACGTAAAGTTTGCAGACTTAATTTTTCAAAATGTAGGGGATCAGTCTTACGACAATGCTGCTAACACGTCTGGGCGTTATAAGGGGATGCAGCAAGATATGTTAGAAGAAAATAAGTTTGTCATATATGTGCCCTGTGCAGCCCATTCACTAAATCTGGTAGGCTGAAATGCTGTCAAGTGGGAGTTATTTTTTTCTCTACAATACATTTTTTCAGCCCCAACCACCCAGTGGGAAATTTTTAAAGCTTGTCTTGGAAATGAAAGTGTGTTAAAATCCCTCTCTGATAGCTGATGGGAGCCACATGCTATGGCAACAATAGCAATTTTGAAGTCTTTCTTTAAGATTTTGGAAGTTTTAGAATGTCTAGTTGAAGACCAGTTACAAAAGGGAGACACTAGAACAGAAGCAGACAATAATCTAAATAAGATGCAAGAGGTAGATTTGTTTTTATGTTGATCATGTGAGATGAGATTTTGCAAAGGTTTCATAAAGCAAGTCAAATTCTGCAAAATGAGGATGTGAACTTGAAAACACGAGCAAATCTGTACGGGTCATTAGCTGACAAACTACGTACTTTAAGGGATGACTTTGAAATATTTGAAGCAGTTGCAAAGGAAATACTACCAGATGTTGATTACAATGCAGCTCAAACTCACAAACACGTCAGAAAGAAGGTACTCAATGACGGAGATGCACAAGAAGTAGATCTGAATGACAGAGATAAATTTTGTATCACCACCACCTACACAATTGTTAACACACTAGAAACCCAGATGAGAAGAAGAGGTGTACAAAGAATAACAAACAGATTAGTGATTCCTTAGTGATGTGCCAGATGACGTCACGTCATCTACTGAAACTGAAAGGTACTCTCAGTGTTCTCAAAAGCTAATTGATGCTTACCCAGAGGACTTGGACACTAATCTCTCTGCCGAGCTTCGGCAGTTTCACTCATATGTGCGCCATAAGTCCAACCCAACAAAAACTGTAAAAACCAGATTCAGTCATGCTGAACTTTATAAAATAATTTCAGAAGACGAAATTTAGTGTGCGTTTCCAAACGTATACATTGCATTGCGTGTGTTTTTAACATTAATGGTCACAAATTGCACAGCTGAGCGTTCATTTTCTCAATTCAAGCATATTAAAAATCCCAACACAACAACTATGCGACAAGACAGGCTGGATGCCTTGTCTCTGGTAAGAATAGAAGCAGATTTGCTACGCCAGATTAGTGTTGAGGACTTGATCAAAGACTTTGCAATTAAAAAACCTGGAAGAAAACTTTATAAAATTTAAAAAATAAATATTAAGGTATAAGTAAATAATTTGCTTACAGGGTTTTAAGTTCAAAGTGAGAAATTGTTAACATGAAAGTGAGAATTTTTTGAATGAAAGGGTTTTGAGTAAATGTTTCATTTTTGCTAACATCAAAGTGAGAACTGTTAACTCAGAGTAAAAACAAATATATAGAAAAAATAATTCTTTTTAATTATCATTAACCAAAGTGATTTCCCTCATCATTTCTAAATAAAAGGCCTCAGTCATTGCTTGAGTTTGGCCCATGCCCAATCTCTTAAATAAATAAAATAAAGTTTTTATTTAATATAGTTGTGGGGTCTGACCTGGAAGAAACCTGAAGAATGTTTATAAATATTTAAACTTTAATTTCACTTTCAACACTTAATTGAGTCTTAATGTCTTGTCAGTTAAGCAATAGAGAGGCCGAGTGGGGCACCATTGTTGGGCTGTGCTTGGGGCATCAGATGCCCTTAATCCGGCCCTGATCACCACCCACCGCCAGCTTTTGGGCTACTAGTTCTTCTGTAAATAAACAAGTTAAAAACTTTCCAGTAACTAAAGACATTTCTCGAATCTTGCGGTTTTTTTAAAGTATAAAATAATCAAAAACCAACCATCCAAAAGAAGATATTTTAATAAAATTCCTTGTTTAAGTTCTAGTTCATTAAGTTCCATACTGGTTTTACGAATGACTACGTGGTCAGAACGCAATTAAAATATAAATAACGTCTGTAGTCGGCTTGAATGGTACATTTAGTATTTAAAAATAACATAAGTTCGTCTAAACGTTGTACATTAATGACAGAACATTTTCCACTACCCTTTCAAGTCATCTTCAAACTTTATTAACTGAAAGTTTGAAGCTTCATGCTATCAGTTATTGGGAATCAGTAGAATACAATCTAATTAAGCCTTGTCGATAAAGAAAATTAATTAAAGTTACTCGTGTAATATAACCTGTTTTAACTTTGTTGCTATGACAAGTAGGCTTGCTTCATTTTATAACAATACAGTTGGATCGGTGAAAAACGGAGAACGTAGTGACGTCATTCATGAGTCAGGGGAAATTTAGTACGTGATACGTGTTGCGAAACGCTTTATAATGTTTAAGCAGAATTTTACGAAAAACAACTTTTACACAACATTTTTGAAAAATAGTTTATTTTTAATTTGTTTCAATTAAAATATATGAAATATATATATCTAGTATATTTAAATGACTAGTATAATAGGAATGTGCAGTGATTTTAGATGTTTTTCTTTTTAGAAATAAAACTGACCAGAAATTCTTATAGGATATTACAATGTGCATTAAAACTTTATATCAAACATAACTGTAATACTTGTACAAACACAAATTAAGAGGAATGTTGAGAAACAAACATCTATAGTTAGTGTAATTTTTACCACAAACCTTAAGCCTATTTCTAACCAACACAGCTAGCTTAAATGTTATTTTTCAGGAAATATAGAAAATAATTTACGTACGCCTTCTAAGTTCCCTTTTATCATTGTTTACTCTAGAAACACTAATGTTAATAATAATATATTTAGCTATTTAGCAATATGTACTAAAACCATTGACTATTTAATATGTAACACTGTGCTACAACACGGATTAGCCTTCCCATTTTTATGTCACTTAAAACAGAATGTCACGATAGTTTTATTTTATTTTCTTCAATACTGTCAGCTATTCGTGAATAAGAATTAACAAAGAAGCCCTAAAGAACATTTTGTTCAGAAACAACTAACGGTTTAGCGGTAAGGGGGCAGCATGGAAGTCTACAGAAATATTTTTAATGAGAGCGCATGTATGTATGGAATCAGCTTTAAAATTGTGAGTCATTAGACTAAAAGGATGTCATATCTGCTTAGACGCAAAAACAAATTTACAATTTAAATAAAAAAATATATAGAAATATTTAGTTTAACTACGATGTTAAGTTTACGCCATAATCAGTGACGTATTTAGGTAAGAGCTAGAGGGGTCTCGGCCCCAAGGCTCATGGTCTTAATGGGGGTTCATTGATAATTTTATTCTATGTAAAATTACATGGGATGTAAGGCCCACAAAAATTATTAACCCCTGGGCCCACACAACCTTAAATCCACCACTGACCATAATAAGTGCAATATTTTGTGAAATTTTAAGAGGCAAATGTCCCATCTTGCCCCTCCTGCAGGCACCCATGGTCGTTAAGCTGTTAAGTATGACAGGTATCAATACTCACAGTGAGCAGAACACAGATAGCCCACTGTATGATGCTATATTTTACAACAAAGAAACATATATAAGTGTTTTAACCTGTACACCATGCTTCTATAATGTGTAGAAGAACTGATAAGCCTTTACTACGTAAGTGTACAAAATTGAAATATATATGTATGTATATATAATGATATAATTGATTCTTACAAGTGATTCTTGGCAGATAACTTGCGCCTATCGCCCCTGTTTTACGTTTAGCATCCCATACAGCGTTCACAATCTGAAATTAGTTTTTTAGTAAGCGAATTCTGACCCCCAAGGTCTGTATGGTTTTACAGACGTAGACTGAGGACCCCCAGGAGGTCCGTGGTTTGTCGATGATAATCCATATGATCCTAAGTATTGATTCACTTGCATTTGGCCTAATGTTGGTACCATGGACGAACTGTTTGGATTAATGGATGGTGATATAGCTGAGGAGGAAAGGCATGGGGCATGGTTAGGTGGCACACGTGGCATATGGGGAGTAGAATGAGCCCCTAATGATAAAGCACTCGTATCACTGGAGTAGGTATGATTAAACCTTGCGTCCATGTTGCTGTAAGAAACGTTTGAGGAGTCCATAGCAGAGATGTTTGATGATGAGGCACTAGGTGGCGCTACAGGAGGTGGAGGATGCTGGGGCGTGGGGGGTGGCACAGAACCAAATGATGCAGATGGGTTCCATGGGTTGTGCGATCCCGAAGGCTTCATTACTAGTTCTCTTTGAGCAGAGTAACATTGTAAATGACTCATCAGTCGCAAGCGAAGTGGGTCTTGAAGGTCCAATCCTTCGATCGCCACCAGGTAGCGTGCTACTTCTGTGGCGCATTCTCGAAAACCTAAACTGTGGTAGTCTGCTGCATATTTGTGTGGATCGAAAGAAAAGGCGTCAAATCCTAGGTGAAAAATTAAAACATATTCAATGAGCAGTTTATTATTTAGAGGCTGGATCTAGCAACCTTAAACAGCAAATTGATTAAAACTAACAAAACTTATTGATGACTAAATTATTCGTCACCCAAAGTTCGTTAACTGTAACATTTGTATCCTTCTAAAAAACACATAATTTTATTGAGAATCAATAACTGACGTTTTTTAACGGTGGGGCCCGGCATGGCCAAGTGCGTTAAGGCGTTCGACTCGTAATCCGAGGGTCGCGGGTTCGCATCCCGGTCGCGCCAAACATGCTCGCCCTTTCAGCCGTGAGGGCGTTATAATGTGACGGTCAATCCCACTACTCGTTGGTAAAAGGGTAGCCCAAGAGTTGGCGGTGGGTGGTGATGACTAGCTGCCTTCCCTCTAGTCTTACACTGCTAAATTAGGGACGGCTAGCACAGATAGCCCTCGAGTAGCTTTGTGCGAAATTCCAAAAAACAAACAAACAAACAATTTTTAACGGTGTTGTACTCCGCTGGGTCGATAGTAAGTTTACGGATTTAGAACGCTAAGAAATCCGGAGTTCCATTCCCAGTGGTAAACACAGAAGCATGAGCTTCTGCAGGGAATATGAGAAACAATTTCTTTATTCATAGTACATATATATATGTAGCCCGGCATGGCTAGGTGGTTAAGGCACTTGACTCGTAATCTGAGGGTCGCGGATTCGAATCCCCGTCACACCAAACATGCTCGCCCTTTCAGCTGTGGTGGCGTAATAATGTGCGGTTAGTCCCATTAATCGTTGGTAAAAGAGTAGCCCAAGAATTGGCGGTGTATGGTGATAACTAGCTGCCTTCCTTCTCGTCTTACACTGCTAAATTAGGTACGACTAGCACAGATAGCCCTCGAGTAGCTTTGAGCGAAATTCAAAACAAACCAAACCAATCACACACTACTTTTCTCGTTTGATTCAAATCTAACGTGGGTAAGCCACATAAATAATATTAGAATAAAAATTTGGCGAAGAACAAACTGTGCTAAAAGTCTAACTGGCAAAAACAGTGGAGCTACGGCAGACAGCATTATGAAAATATATAAAACATACATTAGACACGTCATTGACCATGCAGCTCCTGCATGGATAAATGTAAGCAAAAAACTACTGCAAACAAAACTACAAACAACACAAAATACGCTACTGACAACAGTTTATAAAATACCTAGAACAACATCTTCCGAGTTCATGCATAAATACGCACATATCGAAACAATAGCAGATAGACTTCTACATAGTACAATGAATTATTTTAATAAAAAATTGGAGAAAAAGTGAACTAGTGAGCGAATTAGACAGGTATTGTTTACATGATGATGATAGACCTGAGCACCTTTCCCCAGTGAATAAATACTTTCTAAATAAAAATAAATATATAAAAAATAATAATAAAGGTCACCTTTTAACTAGACTCCACATTAGTTTAGAGATTGATTACAAAACATTGAAAGGGATTTTATGTAAACGTTTCCTAGTTAATATCTAACTGATGAAAGTGCAAGTAATCTATGGTACTATAAGAGAAATGTTTTATTTGCACCAACTGTATGTACAGATTGTGCATGGACATTGCCCTGAAAGGGGCCTGAGTAAGTACGGGTTATTCTGGCCCTCATGTACCATATATAAATACGCTTGACCGTTGAAAAATAAATAAATAAACCAAAATCTGAAGGAAGGAGGAAGAGGTTAACGAGACCTGACCCTCCTGGGTAGACAAACATCAATACCCAAACACTCATACAGAGAGAGAGCTACTTTTATCCTCCTGTAATACTTTCCCCTTCCTGGAAAAAATTTCTGCGCATGCCCCTGCACAGCAGGTAACACATGAGGTTTCCGCAAAGTCTCGCCAGGGCACTGTATCTTGCGTCATTATTTGAACCTGTTCTCGGGATAACTTCGTCTGTTAGGCTTCGTTTGATCTTTTCCATATTTGTTTTTGACCACCCTCTTTACCCAAAACCCCATAACCGAGCCTCTTGTTTGATGCTGTCCCGTTATTTCCTTAATATGTGGCCACATCCATTTCCCTCTATCATCACGTCTTCCTTTCCTCTTTATCTTTCTTCTCACTTCTTTGCTTGAGATCTTTTGTGATCCATCGAATTGTTCTGAAGCATCTGTTAATGAACACGTGTATCTTCCAGGCGGTTGCTTTGCACCAGTCTGATCCATAGAGTAATACAGGTTTGTCATTAGTATTGAAAAGTCTTAACTTGGTCTTAAGAAAAATCTTATTGAATCTACACAATAGTATTACTTGTTGATTTTAGCATTCACATCAGCATCTGTTCCTCCCTGCTCAACAGCTATGATTCCCGGATATATTTAGTGGATAACGACTTCTACTTATTGCCCAATTATTTATAATTGTATCTATATATTAATATTCATCCACCTTGTCTTTTTTGTCTTTTTTAGATTTAACTTTTAAACTCATCCTCCGAGATTTTCTCATTTCTTCAGCATTTTTCTCTTTCATCTAGAAATAGATGCTGGATGTGAGACTGAGGTCATCATCGTCTTTTTAATCTTCCAGATAGGATGTAGTGTCCACCACTTGAAGCTTGTGCGCTTGTTCCTTGTGGCCTTCTTTATGACCTAGTTTATTACTATCAAGAATAGCAGTTATGAAATCATTTAACACTGTTACTGACAACAAACCAAAATGAGAATTCCTTCGTGTATTACAGGTGAAATGTTTATAGAGTACACGTACCATTTCCACGATTTTAACAGGAATGTCGTTTACAACCAAGAGCTTCCAGAGGCTTTCCTGATGCATGTCGTGAAATCCGCCAAAATTGAAGATTACTACTCCAAAGACTGTTCTAATATTCCTTGATGCAAAAAATTTTTATAATTACAAGAAAATTAATGCGTTTTTAGTGTTCTGTAACTTTCTTTCTAGCCTACGATTTAGTAAAATAATTTTCTCATTAAATATCTATAATCACGTATAAAAACTTGTTTACTATTTTTTGATTCTTGTGCGAAAAGACACCCAAAAGGTTATCTGCACTCTGTCCTCAGCGGAGAGTCGAGCCTCCAATATCCAGAGACACCTAGATATATTATACACACATCACACGATAAATTATAATACCTAGTCAAATAATATTTTTGGTGTTATTGATTATTGGAAAAGTTAGGAAAATATAAAATGAATGTGGGAAAAAAAAAGCTTACCTTTGGCGTGGAGCATCTTCAAGTGGTCTACAGTCATCTGTAATATCTCTGCTTTTTCTAATTTGGCTGACCCCTGGAATATTAAAAGCAAAACAAAAAATATAAAAAAATTCACAGCTATTAATAATCTTATTTAGTAACTTTATATAATTTCTTTGTCAGTTGTAAGTATATGTTAAAAAAACAGTATTTAAAACTACGAACATAAAACTGGGAACAAATATTTTACATTTGAGATATTATCAGATATGTTTTGAAATTATCTTTTTTCAGTTTTACACGTTTTGGTTTTTGTTTGTTTGTTTAGAATTAAGCACAAAGCTACACAATGGGCTATCTGTGCTCTGCTCACTACGGATATCGAAACCCGGTTTTTAGCGGTGGGAGTCTGCAGACATAACACTGAGGGTCTGTACGTTTCGGAGTTAGTACCCTGTACATCGGAAAGCCTTGGGTACTTGAGAATAGGGGTCGTTGAAAAGTTCTTAGTTGTTTAATTACTTCAGTAGGCTTATACGTGCTTTTAATAGTTTTAATAATAAATAATAGTTTATTTTCGACTAAAATATGTGGTACTAGAAGACACTAAACGTGGAGCCTCAGCGGTCTATGAAAAGTGAAATGTTTTAAACATAACAAAAGTTACCTGTTTCTCAAAAGCTGCAGGTACAAGACGCCGAAGTTCACAAAGTGAGTTGTTTATCCGGTCTCGTCTTCTCTTTTCTATCACCTGTCAAACAAAAAAATCATTTATTTTTCTAACTAGATTTTGTCCGCATAAGATATGTCCATAACTATTCAGGCTCGGCACGGCCAGGTGCTTAAGGCACTCAACTTGTAACCTGAGGATCGCGAATTCGAGTCCCCGTTACACCAAACATGCTCGCTCTTTCAGCCGTGGGGGCGTTATAATGTTACGGTCAATCCCACTGTTTGTTGATAAAAAAGTAGCCCAAGAGTTGGCAGTGGGTGGTGATGACTAGTTGCCTTCTCTCTCGTTTTACACTGCTAAATTAGGGACGGCTAGCACAGATAGCCCGCGTGTAGCTTCATGCAAAATTCAAAAACCAAACTAAACCATGACTATTCATGCAAGTTTATAAACTGACTGGTCAATGACAAGATTGTATCATTAATGAAAACAATTTAAAATGTTGTTATATTTAGTGTAGATGTCATTATACAGGATGTTCGGAAAGTCACTGTGCACTTATATATTTATTAACAGTCAAGTTTCAATATAGAATACAGGAGTTAAATATGAATGACAATTATAAACAATGTTGAAACTGATTTCCGTTAGAATCAATACAGGCCTGGATCCTTTCCATTTTGTTTCTAAACACCGCTATCAGTTGAAATAGACTGAATAAAATATGATTACAAAACTGCACATTGACTTTCCGTACACCCTGTATATTTTATTTTGTGAATAAGTATTGTATAATTGTTTTAGTGATTTTTTATTAGTATAAGAGAGTTAAAAGCAGACGATCATTGGAAGTTGTGTTTGTAACTCATTGATATAGAGATTATAGCGAGCAGACGATTTAGTGATAAACATATAAATAGTATGAGATAAGTGGGAAACAGTAGCTACACAGACAGTAGCTGAAGAGAGTAAAGTCACGACGTAAGAAAAGTTCAGCGTGAAGTTAACTTTTGTATAAGTGGTATGTATAACGATTTTAGATAGGCCTTACGTTTAATAATATGTTATAGTAAGACTAATAATAGAAAAGGTGATAAGAAATATCACGTAATCGGTTATAGCATGGTTTTAAAGTAATTGAATCCTGAGTGCAGTTTAACAAAAGAGAGGATATTTTGAAGAAATAAAACCAAACAATTACTGAAAGAATAGTATACAACTGCGGTAAGTCGCGCCAAAATTGTATGCGAATTATACTCAAAATATTAGTGCGATATAAATAGGGACAGATAGTTGGGCTTATCAACTAACATTCTGAAGTAATTGAATAGGCCTAAGTGGACGTTTGACAAGAAGAGAACCATATAGTGTTTATGATATCCGTATAATCGCTGTAGTGTAAAGAATTTTTTATACATAAGTTGAGCTAATTTCAAATATATATATACATATATTATATTGAAAACAAGTGGAGTGCACGCTGTTCATTTATTGTTGAATTTATCGCTAACAAGTCACAGATACCTACCGTAGAAGAATCCTAAGCCTAACAGCATATTATATAATTATATTATAAAGAAGTATAGGTAAAAGCCTTTAACTGACAATTGGTGAACATGATCTTTAACATCTGACAGTGCTGAAGATTAGTAAGGGTCATATTCATTTTTGAGGACAGAATATCCAGTTTGGTCGAGATCACGAATGACGTTTTAGCTTGCTGATTTCCTACAGATGTATAAGTGTTAAGCCAAATGCAATGAAAGTGTACTTCATTGATCGGTAGATCAAATGTCTCTCTAACAGAAATCTTATATTTACCTATTTGCAGCGCCTCTGTTGAGAGAATAAAAATGCGATAAAGAATTGTCATTACGTAAAGTTAGAAAAATACTTAATCGGTTAGTAATAATAATAAAGCGCGTAAGGCGTGCGACTCGTAATCCGAGGGTCGCGGGTTCGCGCCCGCGTCGCGCTAAACATGCTCGCCCTCCTAGCCGTGGGGGCGTATAATGTGACGGTCAATCCCACTATTCGTTGGTAAAAGAGTAGCCCAAGAGTTGGCGGTGGGTGGTGATGACTAGCTGCCTTCCCTCTAGTCTTACACTGCTAAATTAGGGACGGCTAGCACAGATAGCCCTCGAGTAGCTTTGTGCGAAATTCAAAAACAACAACAACAAAACAACAATAATAATATATTTAGTTTATAACCTTTTTAATCTTTAATTTTAGAATGCTAACCTGTAGTTTTATAATGGTAACGTGTAGCTTTATAATGCTAGCCCGTAGTTTTATAATGGTATTTTTTTTTTTAATATTAACCTAAAAATCTGTAATGTTACCCAATAATTTTAGAATGCCAACCTGCAATTTTATAAAGGTAGCCTAAAGTTTTGTAATGTAAACCTGTAGGTTTATAATGGTTATCTAAAGTTTTTATAAAGCTGTAGCTTTATAATGTTAACCTAATAAAACATTTTATATTTCTCTCAGTAACAAAATTTACCTTTTAAATTATCATAAAGGTTCATCACAACAGAAGGATTTTCAGTTAAAATATCTCAAACCAAACTGTAAAAAAACTGCCAATGTTGTAGATAAACTTATACGCTAACTTTCCAGATGGGATTCTAAAAAGATCAAAGCTAGTCTGTTATCGGGTTTGTTAATTTATTTATAAATCCACAAACATTATATTTTGTAATGTTAAAATACTGTGATGTGTGTGTGTGTGTTTTAAATTATTTCTTACCTTAAAAAATAAAATCGTTGGCGATTCTTAAATAAAACGTATACAGGTATGCATATGAATCGTAGGCTGAAATTATATTTCAAATTTTCAACATGAATAATACTGTACGCCTACTGGGGCTCAACAACCGGATTAGAGACCCCTTAGGATTCAGGTTTAACTATCCTGACTATTGACTAGAGGAAGGACAGTCACTAGCTTATTTAACTCTGTCGTTGTTATAACAGCGGAAAGTGTTGAGGCTTTCCATTCACAGCCCGACACATTAATGACTAGACCAGCTAGGTTTCTTCACATTGCTTTTCTGTATTGGTTTAAAGCCTCCTACATGTTGTACTCTACCATGCAGGCACCTCTTACTTGGGACTGTACAAATTTTCATATCATCCAAGTTGAATATAATCAAGATAAAATATACATAATGAAATATTTTTTTAAAACATGATGGTTTCACTTAATATACTAATAATTGCAAAAAGGAACTCTCTTAATAGCTTACGATTATTATAAGCAGTCCTTGATAAGCGATAATGTTTCTGTAAAAGTAAAACGAACATATTAGCAGTTTCTTTAACACAGAGCACGTGAATGAGCATGTTATCTTTTATTGGCACGCTCTGTTCATCACTAGCCCTAAATGAGGCTTTAAACCAAGAGTCTAAGACGAACAGAGCCTTCAAAGTAAACGAACCATGTTCATTCATAAGTTGACACCTGGGATCAGGTTTTATGTTCATCAGACTAGACATACTTAAAGTATCAGTCGCTACCTTTAACATCTTTTAAATCTGAAACAGTTGCTAGAACTTTAACTTACCTATTATATACCTTATAAGCCTTATTTCTAGGCCCAACTGTGTGTTATGCTACAGTTTCCGTGGCATTATTTCCGTAATCCAAAATTAACTGAAATTAAAAATTGGTTTTGTTTTGTTCTCAGGGCATACTTCACTTGAGGTTAAACAAGCTATATGGACACGTAACATTGATTTTAATGTACATTTTACCTAACATTCATTTAAGCTAGCTTTTAACTTCTTCAGGAACAACAAATCAAATCGGTAAATGATTGTTACTTACACCTCGTCTTCTTTTCTTATTGAGTAGTTGGTAACTTTCAGTGCTCTGAGTGGGTGTCCTAGAAAAAAATATATACGCATAGATGAGTGGGTGTCTTGGAAAAACATACACACACAGATGAGTGGGTGTCTTAGAAAAATATATACACATAGATGAATTGGTGTTCTGAAAAAATAAATATACATACAGATGACTTAGTATCGTTGAATATATATATATATATATACATATGTGAATGGGTGTTCTGGAAATATATACATATAGACACATAGTATGGGTGTTCTGGAAATATATATATATAGACACATAGTATGGGTGTTCTGGGAAAAAGTAAATAAACATATATGTATATATGCACACACACATGCGTGAAAAATTCAACTCATAACATAAGTACAGTAATGGAGGCAAAACAAATAACAAACAACATGATAGTTTTATCGAAGTATATGCTAAGATATCGAACTCGGATTTACACGCTATCTTCTTTAATACCGACTAGTTTGGAGTTGGCCGATATTGTTAGAAGCCAAGAACTGTCACACTCAAGTGGCCGGCCCAGACGGCAACAGTACAGGACGCGCATGTTCAGCGACGGGGATTATATCATCTAACTCTCATATTGTAAAATGACTACCCTAACTACCAGAACACGCCAGACCCGTTAATGCGTAATATTGCTATTATATATTTTCTAATATCACTGTTATACCGATACGTAATACACGTGGCATGTAACATGTTGAAATCCACGTAGCGTGTAAGGTGTTGCTCGTGCTTGGGTTGCAGCGACACTTCCTGGTTATTAGTTTAAACGCTTTATACTACAATCACTTAACAATTATTTTACTCTGAGTTTATAAACTTAGCACATTAAATAACTGAGAAGTGAAAGAAATAAAACTTAGTTAAATTTTTAACTATTATCACGCTTTAACTCTTTTAATACAATATAAGTGCGTTTGTGTAACTAGAATAAAATTCGTATTCACTCAACATTCCACGAGCTCCCACGACACGTGCTAGTTATTAATTTAAACCAACTTACCCTTTTGTCGCATCTTCACCGAATACTTCCTCACATTCGGATTCCATGTCACTAAAATCTCTTTTCATCTTGAGGTAAAAGTCTAAGAGCACGAGCTCATAGGCCCACTACGACTTTAGAAGCGTGTGTGGACACACGCGCAGCGGAAACTTCCTGTGCTGCAGACACACGACCAGCTTGTGCGAGAACGTTCTCACGATGGTCTAGTTTAAAAGGGCCACTACCGTGAGACATCCCTGGGATAGGCCGTCCGACGCGGTTACTCAGCCGACGAGGAAACCTCGTAGTATGCCTCCTGATTGGTCACGTGCGGTTGGTGTTTCAGACCATATAGATTATAGACGATCGAGCGTGGGACTCGGTGGCGTAAGCCTGATCTGTGTAATCTGGTGTTACCTACCTTTCGCTCTTGATCACACAGGAAACTGTCTCACATTTCCATGTGGACGCATACGAAGTTATAAGAACTCTGATATATATTATATATTTTTAAACTCAGGCTTTTCTCTAGAGGGAAAGCAGCTAGTCAGCACCAATCGCCTCCACAAAGGTTTGTCCGGCACATTGAACTACGTAGTGAGGATCATTATAACTTCTAAAATGTGCTTAAAGATGAAAGGGTTGATCATATTCAGAGCATCAGGTCTCAAATCCAGAACCCTTCAGTCTGAAGCCCGACCCACTAAGACTTAGGATAAAGAAAAACCATAACATCATCAAACAATAATAAAACTTGCTTACATATGTAATACTGGAAACACTTTTTTTTTATTACGCGATGTGCAACCCATGACGTCGCGAAATTTTTATCCTGTATGCATCTAGATTTACAATATAGGTCACGATTTTTTCCGTTTCGCCTCCATTTCCCGTCACGGAGAACTTTATTTTTCTCCATTCGAATCTACAGAAAAAAAAACTAGACATCTGAATTTGCTGCGCGTAGTGAAGTAAAACGAAGGTTGAAAGTTCACACACAGATTCGATGTTTATGTAGTATTTAGCATGTTGTTTTTTTTGTTTGGACAAGAAAGAAAGAATTACTATACAAGGCTGCAAGTCACTCACATCCACCATGCACTGTCATCTCTACCAATTGCTGGCACCCCGAGTGAGATGTAGCGCCACGGGTAACCAGCTAGTTTTCATAATTTATCATATTGAATTACACCTATGTACACGTACAAGCTTGCTTACATCTGTGTTTAAAAGCTAAAAAGGTCCGGCATGGCCAAGCGTGTTAAGGCGTGTGACTCGTAATCTGAGGGTCGCGGGTTCGCATCCCCGTCGCGTCAAACATGCTCGCCCTTTCAGCCGTGGGGACGTTATAATGTTACGGTCAATCCCACTATTCGTTGGTAAAAGAGTAGCCCAAGAGTTGGCGGTGGGTGGTGATGACTAGCTGCCTTCCTTCTAGTCTTACACTGCTAAATTAGGGACGGCTAGCACAGATAGCCCTCGAGTAGCTTTGTGCGAAATTCAAACAAACAATAAAAGCTAAAATCCAAGGTCCGATTCCCCACGGTATACACAGCAAATAAACCGATGTAGCTTTGCTTTAAAGCAAACAACAACACACCTGTTTCAACAATATTTTGTAACCAGGAGAAACAGGAATTAAATTTAATAGGTCGTTATAGTTACGTTGTAAGTAAAAGATAGTTACTAACATGAAATGTTGAGAACCACGTTACGGAAAATGAATGTAGTAAACAAATTTGGAAACTTACTGACGGGCGAAACGTTCCTTACAAACAAGGGCTTTACAGACATGCGCTGTAACACTATCCAGCGCTCGCGCGTCTGAAACCTTTGTTCATAACTCTCTCTATGAAGGTCAACAGGAGCTCAATCGGCCCATAAAGCCCAACATAACCATAAAATAACATAACTTAGAATCTTCATTCCGTACCATACTTTAGTTACCCGATAATCCCCAAAAGTAAACCAAATTTACAATTTCAGACACACCCTCCCCAAACACCAATCCTTTAAAAACGAATTATTATTAAGTTTCTCTGTTTGTTAATGAGCATAAAGTTAAACAATGGGTCCTCTCTGTTCTGCTCAGTGCAAGTATCGAAATCAGCATTTTATAGTTGTAAGCCGTGAGTCTTTACGCTGAGCCATCGGAAAGATGGGGGATTATTAACGCCAAGTAAGTTATTCAACAGTTTGGTACATTCGTTTTGAATAAGAACAAACAAAAGCAATGTTTGTGAACTGCCTAATCACACCAGTGTTATCAAAACAAAATAGTTCTAGTATATATTCTATCGAAACCAACAACGGTTAAAAAATACAACTAAATCCAATCACACCTGACTCTTCTATCTATCTCTTAAGACTACACGGTTAAGTACTTTCCAATCATTATATTTTCCAAGAACTTCAACCAACCAAACACAGAAAGTTTTATCTATATAACAGTCCTCCTAGCGTTGACTGTTGAAATATGGCAGAACCAGTGTTCATTTCGCAAGACTGCTTGATACTATTGACTTTAAATTGAACCGGACATGGGCTAGAGGATCGAAAAGTCCAGGGTTTGAGGCGTAATGCTTCTGAACACATTGAGCATTTTCAAATGTGCACGCGTTATAAAAATAACAGTTAATCCCATTATCTAGTTCAGAAAGTTGTAGAAAACTGCTAGCTGACCCCCAGTATGTCTAAAAGCTTACTACGTTAAAAACCGGGCTTCGATACCCATGGTTGACACAGCACAGCTACCCATTGTACAGCTTTGTGCTTAATTACAAACAAACATAATCTTACTGGGCAGTGGCTCAAAACTAAGGACAGCTATAGCGGAATTTTAGGGGTCATCTAACCTGGTCGTTAAGTTCACATGCTTTTAGGTTGTAAATTTGAAATATTATTTTAGCGTGGTGTATCAGTGTATGTACAAACCCGTACAGTTACATCATCAAAATTTAAGAGTTATTTATCTGGTTACTCAATTAGATTGTTCCCCATCAATAAATAATAGTTACATCAAATGGGTCATTCGACTTTTATTTTCAGGTTTTTTTTTACAATTATCAGTTATTTGCACCTAAAATAACAATTTCTTACCCATAATCCTCTTGTAGCTTAGGGCGAAATTCGAAACAAACCTAACTGATTTGGCGACCAACGGTCTTACAAAGGTATGACATCCGTATCTCTCTTTCAGAATGAACGACAATCTTATCACTAAGAAGAATTTTTTTTTAATGTAAAACGAAAATTTGTTTTCTATTCACCAGTAATTGTTTGTGTTTTACTCCTTGAGACAGGTAGGTCATTTTTTTTACACTATTGTGTGTGTGTGTTATTTAAAGATACCATTATCCGTCTGGCTCTTTTTACCTTTGTATACACACATATAAAACCATAGTATATGTTTAATCTAATCATTACACACTTTTTCTGAATTTATAAGCCCTGTACACACGATGATGTAACAAATCATACTTCTGTTCTATTCATCAGGCACGTGCATTACCAGAAACTCACCTCTGGTTTCTATTGTAAGTCTGGCACAGACGAGTTTTGCCATGGGAAAGCACGAGCACTGCAGTTCACACACGCGCCATGCATACGCGCAAAAGCTGCAAGTGCATTATTTGAACCGACGCGGCGGAAAAGGAATCTAACAAGTCTCGTTTTCTAACTACTATTTCAGAAACAATACTCAAAATATCGTTAGCAAACTTAAGTAAGGGTCTGACAGGAGAACAACACTAATGTTTTTGTGGTAGAATAATTTTTTTTTTCAGTTAAAAATCATAGAGAGAATGAAACATTCAAAGTTTTTTGGGTTTTTTTCGAGTAATTTGTATTTGAGTTGTAAGAAGACAATAATAATGATGACAAGGTAGTTTCACACAGTAAATAACGCTGACGGAATAAACTGAAATAAGTACCATCAATATTTTTATACGACAGAAAGTCATTTGGTTAATACATATAACAGTATTATATACCTTCATGTTGACAAAGGTTGGAATCAAATTCTCTGTGAAAGTTATTCGAATGACCCTGTAATAGTTTTTGTTTGTTTCTTATTGTCACAACACTAATTTTTATATGGTTCTACGTCTTCTGGAACAAGCTGTATTCTGTTTTAGGTTGCCAAGAATGTGTTTCTATGTATATTGAATTTTCCAAAAAGGTTTCATTAAAGCTAACGTACAGTTAACATAAAGTACAGTTAACACTGTACTATGTTTTTAGTTGCCAAGGTTGGATAATTAAATTTCGTACAGTTATAACAAATATGAATCACAATTAACTTGACAGAACTTTGTAGAATGAACGTCAACTAACTGTTGTAGAAACACAAGTGTAGAGGACGACGTTTCGAAATCTTCGGCCTTTCGTCTTAACTTGTTATTAATTACTGTTTTAAAGACACTCTTGTAAATTTACCTGCGCAGATAGCTCTCGTATAGCTTTGCGCGAAATTCAAAAACAAACAAATTTACCTTGTTTTTGTTTTCATTTAACAATATTAAGAAGTATGTTAGGTTGTGTGTGTGTGTTTCTTATAGCAAAACAACATCGGGCTATCTGTTATGTTCACCGAGGAGAATCGAATCCCTGATTTTAGCATTGTAAATCTGAAGACTTACCGCTGTCCCAGCGAAGGATATATAAGGTCGTAATCGAGATTTTTATCAGTATGATTATTTATTTGTTTGTTTTGAATTTTGCCCAAAGCTACACGAGATCTATATGCGTTAACCGTCCCTAATTTAGCAATGTAAGACTAGAGGGAAGGCAGTTAGTCATCACTACCCACCGCAAGCTCTTGAGCTACTCTTTTACCAACGAATAGTGGGATTGACTGTCACAATAACGCTCCAAAGGCTGAAAGGGAGAGTATGTTTGGTGTGAGGGGGATTCGAACCCGCGACTCTCAGACTACGAGTCGAGCGCCCTAACCACGTGGCAGTGCTGGACTTCGATCGATACGAGTTTTTATATAAATGATTTACCCTCACGGGGAACAAGTGTAATTAACGAATACTCACAAACTAGGGCTACAAATTTTGGTTCTCGAACAATTCGTTGGATTCTTCTTACATTCCATCACGTGCTCGCCCTTTAAGCCATGGAGGCATTATAATGTGACGATCAATCTCACTAATTGTTGGTAAAAGAGTAGCTCAAGAGTTGGCGAGTGGGCAGTGATGACTAGCTGCCTTTCCTCTAGTTTTACACTGCTAAATTAGGACGGCTTGTGCGGATTGCCCTCGTATGGCTTTCCGCAAAATTCAAAAACAAACCAATCTTCTAACATTACACATGGTTAATTTTCTGTCAAATTCATGTATTTCTATTCATTATATTGCATATACATTGTTTTTTTTTTTTGGGTTGGCTTATGCGCAAACTCAAATAAGCTATATGTACTGTGTCTACCGGAGAAATCAAATCCAAAATTTTAGCGCTATAAACCCTCAGACTTACCACCGAGTCGTTTCAAAACGATATATACAAGCTAAATAGAACACCACTAAAGAAAAGTCTTCTTTTTTGTAATTTAAGCAAGGAATAATGATCACCCCCAAAGAAAAAAGCTGTTCTTCTGTAAGTGTTCATCACATCTAAGCTAGAATTTTCTTCACATTTGTTATTTTTGTGTCTCAAATTATAAGACCAATTGTATAAAAACGATGGTAGTATTCATAAATCATTCATGTTAAACAGTAACCTACTAAAGTATTTAAAATATTGGACTGTTGTTATTAGCGAGGAAAAATATTTTAAATCTCTCGGGTTAGTGCACACGTGCCGTATTATTTTCTTTGAGCATAAACCCCACGTGAGAAAAACGATCAAATGTTTCAGTTATCAGTGTATAATCCAAAGACCGGAGAGGGGATAAAATGTTTTCAGCCTCCCCCCTCTCGTTACATGGCACGTGATAGTTTAATTATTACCAAGGAAAGCAACACGTGTATGTATATATTTATATATCAACATTGTTTTATATGGAGTGTAGCGGCTAGTTGGAGCATGCTCAGTCTGTGATTCCATGCACTTGCCCAGAAACACGCTTCGCACATTGGAGACATGGGCGACGGTAAAATTACGCTACTTGACCAGACAAGAATAGCCCAAGAATTAAATGCCAGAGGTTTTGTTTATTAGCTGCATTTCCCGTGGTCTACAGTTTAAAATTAAGAATAGATTATGCGCAGAAAGCTCTTGATTAACCCTGCGAGAAATTTCTAAAACAATTTCAGTTTTATTTTTCCTTGTTTCTAGTTTATTTATATCAACACTTGTTTTGTCTTTGTAGCATTAATGTTTTCATATTTCACAGAAATACGTCCTGTATCTTTTTATGAAAAATTTAGAAAAAAAAAACACGCCCTCTGTATTTCATATATATATAATAATATATATAATAATTTGTTTATTTTAACTAACGTTCGTCTTTGCGACTTCATCAGGATTAGTATACACAATCTTATATTAGGCGTTGGGTTTCTGTTGACATAATGTTATTTTTTCAGCACTGTTGTAAATTTGGTTTGGTTTGGCTTAAGGCCCGGCATGGCCTAGCGCGTAAGGCGTGCGACTCGTAATCCGAGGGTCGCGGGTTCGCGCCCGCGTCGCGCTAAACATGCTCACCCTCCCAGCCGTGGGGGTGTATAATGTGACGGTCAATCCCACTATTCGTTGGTAAAGTAGCCCAAGAGTTGGCGGTGGGTGGTGATGACTAGCTGCCTTCCCTCTAGTCTTACACTGCTAAATTAGGGACGGCTAGCACAGATAGACCTCGAGTAGCTTTGTGCGAAATTTCCAAACAAACAAGGTTTGGCTTAAATTTCGCGCAAAGTTACACGAATGGTATGTTCGCTAGCCGTCCCTAATTTAGCAGTGTAAGACTAGAGGGAAGGCAGCTAGTCATCACCATCCACTGCCAACTCTTAGGCTACTCTTTTACCAATGAACAGTGGGATGGACTGTCACATTATAGCGCCCTCACAGCTGAAAGGGCAAGCATGTTTGGTGTGACGGAAATTTGAACCTGTGTCCCTCGGATTACGAATCGAGTGCCTTGACGACCTGACCATGCACTGTTGTAGAAAGCCTATATGTCTTTCTGTTTGGGTAAATTTATTTCTGTGTGTGAGATATACAGCTGTAACACTACTACAATGTTTTCGGTCAATTGGTGACGTTATATTAACTCTGATGAAGCCGTAAGGAATGTTGGTTGAAATAATAATTTTAAAAAATTATGTATACCTCGAGAATAAAGGCAGTTTTTGTTTCTAAACTTTTATCAGAATGTGTAAATCCCGCCAGTATGCACTCCAAATTTTGAAAGTAAACAAAAAACAGATCCTATATTTTCAGTAGACAACAATACGTTATTTTACCTTACGTTTAGGCCCGGCATGGCCAGATGGTTAGGGCGCTCGACTCGCTATCTAAGAGGCGCGGGTTCAAATCCCCGTCACACCAAACATGCTCAACCTATCAGCCGTGAGGACGTTATAAAGAAACGATCAATCAAACTATTCGTTGGTAAGAGTATCACAAGAGTTGGCAGTGACTGGTGATGACTAGCTATCTTGCCTTTAATCTTACACTGCTAAATTAGGAGTGGCTAGCGCAGATAACCTTGGTGTAGCTTTGCGCGAAATTCCTTGCGTTCATTTCTTAATTTTTGCATAAATTCACGAACATTTCGTCATAACCAGTTTTTCCTAAAACATTAGTTGAAATAAGTTCTAATTAATAGTTTGTGGGAATATAATTTTAAAGCGACTGTTCTTTAGTTGGATGATATGTTCAAAGAAGTGACAAATGTTTTGTTTTTTATAAGCTCGTATAATTATAAACTGTATGTATATATATTTATAAACATTGTAACGGATTTACTATTATGTATTTATTTTAATATGGATGTTTCTTTTAGTTAAATATGTACTTATAAATGCATGTAACTTATAGTATTAAATATGTGTCGCGAATTTCTCGCTTATTCTCTAAATTTATGGAAGATTCTCGAGTGTAAGAATCAACAATATACGTTTTACATTGTTGCCACCTGAAATGTCTAGAATCTCATCTTAACATTTATAAACCGATACGACGAGAGACAGTTTTATATATTGTTGGTTTCCTACAGTCATTGTACTATAAACTTTGGAAGCTATAACTGTGATAAGTGCCAATTAATCGGAAAACTATACTATAAACCTCTGAAGCTATAACTGTGATGAGCGCCAATTAATCGGAAAACTGCATACACTTGACTAGGAATGTTCATATATTTCGACCATTACAAACCGTTTAACTTCAGTTAATTAACTACAGACGGTAGTATTTCTACGAAGACATTAGATATCTTCGTCGGAGAAAAGTCAGTTTGTAAACGACGTGGGGCCTCCCAAGAATAGAGAGCTAGCTAGCCATTAAGTGAATTGTAATACTGTAAACTCAGAACTAATTCGTTGATTGTGAACCGCAGATAAATGACACAGTATTGCATATAAGTTTGTAAAACTTTCACGTATGGTATTCGTAATAACCATCATTATAAATTCTAGTGTTATTTGTATATTAAAATATATTTATGTTAAGAAAAAAAGTTGTGTGTATCAATCGTTAGTAAATATCAGAAGTTTGATACATCTCGACAGTTAATTAACTTCTAAATTCAAATTTCTAGCTATTTGAAAGAGCAATGAGTAAAATAATTAATAGGAAACTCGTTCGGAACAAATTATAAAACCTAACAACATCTAATCTGTCGCTGAACGTGCCCAACCTTTCAACCGTAAGAGCATTCTACAGTAACTATAAATCACACTATTCTTTGGTCAAGATTATCTCCTACCTTTTTACTCCGCAGTGACCCCTTCAGCAAACAATTCAACACTCACGCCCCCTTCTAATCTCGTGATTGGGATTTGTTTTTTAAGTCTTGACATGGTCACGTGCATTTGACCTTTTTTTTTTTTCTTCCTCATCGTCATCGGGATTCCAACCATGTTTTGGACCAGGAAGGGTCAGGTTTAGCGTCGACTTCTTCCTTCCTCTCTGTAATTATTATTTTGCTTGTACTGTTACAGAATCCTAGGTCGTAACCCTTGTTACATTACTCACAGTATGTTACATTTTGTTCATTGTCCGCAGTTTTAATTAATATAACCTTCACGTGGCACGTTTGATCCTTGGGGTAATATTAACTCATGTATTTTCAATAGCGTCACTTACGTATGATCACACTGTTAGTCTGTGTTCACAATACAGTTACACTTGGCAGTCACACACACATAATCCTATTTTCTACATAAGAAACCTTTTTAAAATAGAGCTACATTTGTGTCTATATATTTTAATGCATTTTGACTGGAACGGATCAAAAAGTGACACTTCTTCCCCGTTTCCTACGCCACTGATTTCGTTCATTGGTTATTTTTCCAGATATCAAAGTCCAAACAGCCGATTGTTTTGCTTTGTGCTTAATAACAAACATCTTCGTCTGTTTGTCCGTATTTGTTCGTGTATTTTCCAGCCCAAGTATTTACAAATTTGGACGACACCTGTTGGAATGTAGACTTTATTGTTTTACCGGATTTCTGACCAATTATTCGAAGTGTTTCACTACTGTAGTGAAAACCAGTGTTACTTTCTGCAGATAAAGAATGCTTCGTCTGTAAAACCATCTATCCATGTGGCTTATCACACGCACTTGATAGAGTTCTACTTGTTTATTTGATAATTTATTATACGATGACTGGAAGTACTTTTAACATCACACATAGACCTAGAAGAGTTGATAACAAAGTAATTTTCACATGACATAACTTTGTCTTCATGAGGGTTTGGTTTGTTTGAAATTTCGCGCAAAGCTACACGAAGGCTATCCGCGCTAGCCGTCCCTAATTTAGCAGTTTAAGACTAAGGTCATCACAACCCACCGCCAACTCTTGAGCTACTCCTTTACCAACGAATAGGGGGATTGACAGTCACATTATAATGCTCCAAAGGCTGAAAGGGCGAGCATGTCAAATGCCTTAACCACCTGGACTGTGTTTAAAAAAATGTTTGTGTGTATATATATATGATCCCTAAACAGAACCTCATTAAAAATACGGACTAATAGTGCGATCGTATATACATACGAGAAGACTCGTAATCTGAGGGTCACGGGTTCGAATCCCCGTCGCACCAAACTTGCTCTCCCTTTAAGCCGTGGGAGCGTTATAATGTGACGGTCAATCCCACTGTTCGTTAGTCAGAGAGTAGCCCACGAGTTGGCTGTGGATAGCGATGACTACCCGTCTTCCCTCTACTAGCCTTACGCTGTTAAATTACGGACGGCTAACGCAAATAGCCCTCGTGTAGCTTTGCGCGAAATTCAAAATTAAACTCTTTTTACACACAAAATCCTTATAAAATAGAGCTACATTTGTGTTCAGGATTCAGTTAGCCTAACACTGTTTGACCTGTTAGTTTTTTATTTAAGGTATTTGGAAGACAGAGGTACCAAAGGCAGAAGTACTCATCGTGTATTATGTGACTCTCTAGTTTGCTCTTCTTCACATTATAGTTTTAATGTGTGGTATCCAATTTATTCTGAGTGAAATGTGCTCCCTTGTAATTTTACAGATGTTACTACGTGTAATAAATATAATTGTAATATTAATATGTTTGTCTTCTACGATTTTGTAAATAATATGAATTGTGCTTTATGTGCATTAATTTTAATGGTACATTTATTGCAATACGTTACTGTTCCGTTCAGTAGTTTATAACTTAATTTAAATAAATATAACTCCGATATCTTTAAAACTTTTTGTCCTCCCCGAATTTTAAAACCGTCCACTGGGGGATGGTACCGCCCAAGTTGAGAAACACTGTTCTATTCTATTAGTCCAAAATCAAGAACAGATAGCTCTCGTTAAATAAGCACGAAACTCATCAAATACACAACTATAAACATCTACTCACGTGTACGTGTGACAAGTCAGTACTAACGCTTACGTAAGTGTTCGAGTCAACATTGAAGTTCAAGCAAAAACATTCCTTAATTTTAAGAACTTCTAATAGAAAGTCAAGAAGAGGAAGTGTTATGGTTCAACAACACTATATCATAACACACCCACTACTGATGAGGTCTTTTACTAAATACCAAGATAATTGAAAATTCTATTTCTTTAACATTAAAATTAGCTGTTCAGGCATTTGCACCAAATACATGCCTTTTACAGTCAAAGTATTACAAATGAATAAAAAGAAAAACAGTAAGTGACACTCGGATTAGAACAAACACAAATATGATTCATTGTTAGAGTAAGTGACACTCGGACTAGAACAAACACAAATATGATTCATTATTACAGTAAGTGACACTCGGACTAAAACAAACACAAATATGATTGTCCCCCGCTGGTACAGCGGTAAGTCTATGGACTTACAACGCTAAAATCAGGGGTTCGATTTCCCCTCGGTGGCTCTGCCATAAAAAAAACACACAAATATGATTCATTATTATTCTTGGTTTTCAAAAATAGTATACAATTTGATGAGTTAAGCTTAGTATGAATAAACTGTAAGTAAATAAAAAAGTGAAATATATTTTTAAAATGGTTCGTTGTTCTTATTTTCTATGCACGTTATATTTTATTAATTATTATTATATTAATAACTCGGTGACAGCGATGGGCCCTGGGCAACTACTTCTTTTTCCCTTTGCATAAAACGGTCCCCACTGGTTCTTGGATGCAAACAGCACTGCATTAATATGTCTAGACACATATTGTGAATTATATCGTTATGCCTAATTTCCTTTAGCTTCCAGTTAATTAACAGTGGATCTCCAGTGTATTCTACAATTCATCTTTGTAACTTGTGTAAGAAGCTCCTAGGAGTGTTTACTTGTTGTTGTTGTTTTTTTCCCGTCTGTCTAGAAGTTCTTAGACTATCCGGTATAAAATAATGGCATCAACTTACGACACCTAGACTGCCAGGCCATCTGTTGCGAAAGTGCATTTTCAATGCTGAATCTAAAAATAATTTTGTTCAATTATTTTGCCATTAACTCAGTTCACGGTTTGCATGGCACGTGACAGTATGCTTATAGCCAAACCCAGCACGTGATGGATTCGACCACTCCTTGATGGGTAGAGACCGCAAGCTCTTGAAAATGCCAGGATAGCTTGTCCAAGATCATTATTCATTATTTCTTCTACAATGATGGATGAGGTTCAAATGTTGTGCAGTGCACGCGCAGACAAGATGCATTGCAAGAATTCTCGCAACACTTCCTGTTCTGTTCGGTAAAAACTTGACACGTGTTCTACTTAACAGACCAGAACTTAGCCTATATTTTCTATTAAAATAAACGAAACAGTAGACCCCTGAATGGTGTAGGTGGCGCCATTCTGTAGAACAGCAAGTTTGACATATTCATTAAATGCTGGTATCACATTGTCATGAACTGTTGGGTTAGATAAAAAAGACTAAATTATATATTTCGAAGTAATAAAATAACTGAATGTTTGTTACTCGCAAGAAATAATAAAGTTAATGTCACGAAATCCACACAACAAAACTTTTATCGAATGCTAAACATTATACTTTCTTTTACTTACATAAACAAAACGTTGTTGTACGCTATGTTTTCAATGTTTTAGTTTCGGTGTTAGATAGAGAGCGTGTGACGTTAAAGCTCAGGTAAATTTACAAATGTAGTCTTAGAATATCTAGAATGCTCATTATGGCCCGGCATGTGTAGAAAACGAATCATAATTTAGTGGTGATAAAGATATTGTAACATTTGGGGTAAAAGTTGTTGTTTACAATTAAACACAAAGTTACGCAATGAGCTATCTGTGCTCTGCCCACAACGGGTATCGAAATTCGATTTCTAGCTTCGTAAGTTCACAGACACACCGCTGTGTCACTGGCAAGAGTCATCTGTCTTTTCCTACGGTACAAGTTACAGCGTATCGGACTGATTTGGGTTTCAAGCCCTTTTGTGACTAATAAACATTTTAGGTTAGGATTTAGAACATTTTTGGGAACAGTATCTCCAGTTTAACACTATGACAAACCAAAACTTTATATATAACAGTCTATGTAAAGTTAATCAAGGGCCGAATTACTATGAAAGAAAATGTACTATTTTCAATCGTCGTTTATGTATAACCGTGTTATACATTTATTTAAAAGACATACAGAATCAGTCTTACAACATTGTGATTGGGTGAAATGTTCATAGATCAAAATTAAAATGTAGTTGACAAAATGTTTGGTAAACACTGAATGAGGCCCGGCATGGTTAGGTGAATGAGGCACTCGACTCGTAATCCGAGGGTCGCGGGTTCGAATCCTCTCCACACCAAACATGCTCGCCCTTTCAGCCATGGTGGCGTTATAATGTTACGGTCAATCCCCCTATTCGTTGGTAAAAGAGTAGCCCAAGAGTTGGCGGTGGGTGGTAATGACTACGCTGCTAAATTAGGGACGGCTAGCGCGAAATTAAAAAAAACAAACAAACACTGAATGAATGCTGGCTAATCTCATAATTTATAACGCTAAAACACGATTTTTGATACTGTGGTGGACACAGCACAAATAGCTCCATTGTAAAGCTTTGTGCTCATTAGCAAGGAAACAAATTGTAGTTTCTTACTAAATGCAAAGATACACAATATGCTATCTGCGCTACGCCCACCAAAAGATTCGAAACCAGATTTTTTGTGATGCGAATCTGCAGACTGATTGTTCACTCATTGAGAGTTACATATTGAAGCAATATTTAATAAAAGCGCTGATCATTAGTTAACCTGAGATTGTCCTTTTACAATTTGTTTGTTCATTTTGAATTTCACGCAAAGCTACACGAGAGCTATCTGCGCTAGCCGTCCATAATTTAGCAGGAGGGAAGGAAGCTAGTCATCACCACCCACTGCCAACGCTTGTGCTACTCTTTTCCCAACAAATAGTGGGATTGACCGTCACATTATGACGCTCCCACTGCTAAGAGGGCAAGCATGTTTGGTGTGACAGGGATTCGAACCCGCCATCCTCGGATTACAAGTCGAGTACCTTATCCACTCGACCATGCCGGATCCCCTGTTATAAACAAGTCTCTTAAATATCCTTAAGTTCTAAACCATAAGGTTTTTATATATTTTTACACTTTAGAGTAACGTCCACATTGCATGACATTGCAGAACATTGACTACAGGCACGTTCTTTTTTGTCTATCTGAATATAACTTCTTTTAATGGGCACGAACAATTGTACTTTGTTACATACGAGGGCTGTTGAAAAAATACGCGGACTGACGTCATAAAACAAAATGTACTTTATTTAGAAGTTACAGGTCTGGGACTCCTTCAAAGTACTCTCCTCCCCAACGCACACACTTATCCCAACGGTGTTTGCACTTGTTGAAACAGTCCTGGTACGCTTCTTTTGTAATGTCCTCCAGCTCCTTCGTCGCATTTGCCTTAATCTCGGGAATCGTCTCAAATCTTCTTTCTTACAAGGGTCTTTTGAGTTTGGGGAACAAGAAAAAATCGTAAGGAGCAAGGTCAGGTGAGTAGGGGGGTGGGGAAGAACAGTGACCGAGTGTTTGGCCAAAAACTCAAGAGTTCTGAGGGCTGAATTTCGCAGCAACGCGGTGCATCTTCAATTTTTCGGTCAAAATCTCGTAACAAGATCCAACTGATATCCCACACTCTTCAGCAAGCTCCCTGACAGTCAGACGTCGATTTGCCCGCACCAGGGTGTTGATTTTGTCGACGTGTGGGTCGTCAGTTGACGTGGAAGGACGTCCAGGACGCTCATCATCTTCAATGGACTGTCGACCATCCTTAAAACGTTCATGTTACTTGAAACATGCCGTACGCTTCATAGCAACATCACCGTAAGCCGTGTTAAGCATAGCAAAGTTTCAGTCGCAGATTTTCCAAGTTTAACACAAAATTTCACAGCAAGTCGTTGCTCCTTCAGGTTATTCATTCTGAAATCAGCCAAACGAAAAATCGTACTTCACTTAAAACCGCGTAGCTAATACACAAATGAAGATATCTGCAATCGGGAAATGGCGTCGTAATCAGCTGATCTGTGCAAACCTAGCGACACCAAGCGGATTTCCCTGGAACCAACTGGAGCCGCGCAATTCAAACAGTCCGCGTATTTTTTGAGCAGCCCACGTATAATTAAGTATAAATCCACACAACAGCTTCTTGAGCTTACCCACAGGGATATCGAAATCCGAATTTCAACATTATAAGCTGTGAGATTTTCCACTGCAAGTAAAGAACAAAACTCTGCTATACTTTTCTAAACATTAATTTCATAATATGGGTAATAGAATAACTGTTATAATTCTTTCTGAACTAATTGCTTAATGACACATATGTTAAAATAGTTTTTTTTATCCCTTTTTCCACTATCATGATAAATTATATATCCTATCGTGTCAATAGCTGATTTTAGGATTTCGTAACTTATGACACTTCTGTCAATAAACATTTCTTACACAAAATGGTGGACGTAGAAAATTCCGAAAATCGAAAACCCATTCGTTCAGAAGGGCGATCGGCCAGCCAAATTAATAATAGTATTACTAATAATGTGAATGTAAACGTTACTTATACAACAGCAAGTGAATACGCTTCAACAGTAAATCAATGGCTTTGGCAATGTTATTACCGACAGTGTTTTCTAACCTACTTTCCTTATTTTCTTCTTCAGTCTGCGTATCATTATCAAAATACGAACAGTGGAACAGGCGACGTAAACAGAAATTTTCCTTCTCCCATTTTTCCTGCTCAGCATAATCTTGGTAACACAGATGTACAAAACGTAAATGCTCAGCATGTTGACGATATACATTTTCAGAACCAAGCGCGTAGAATTAATGAACGAGAAATTCGAGCTCAGCCTGGAAGAGGACAAGTAGGCTTACAGCAAGGTAACTAACTTGTCAGTGGTTTCAAAAGAGAACCAAAACTCGGGAGCTTTCGCACAGAGAAGAATGCTGAATAGTAAACTATGGAAAAGCTCTCGACTTTTTGGTCTCGTTTGAAACCACTGACAACTTTTATATATTATCACGTGTGTTAACTTATTAATCAGAACTTAAATTGTCACTATTAATCCTAAATTATATCGATAAAAAGTCAAGGTACAAAAGTATTTCAGATTATTTAGATTACCGCTATAACATCAGAATAAGCAGAAAAAATAATGCAAAGCCAAATGAATCATGTAATGTTAACCCCTTGCATTTTCCATAAACTTTCGAAGTCATTGAATATTAGACCACAACATCAAGATGAAGCAATATCAGTGTTTTATAAGCTTCTTTTGTATTGTAAGTTAATTCATCCAAAACTATTTTGTTTTTAAGTTTCATTATACTAAACAATGATAACAAGGGAATTATGGTTATTTAAGACTACATTTGAATTGAAAACTCACTGTTGGCTTGCAAAAAGTAGAATTTATACTGATCCTTTGTTTTTCAAGAAATAATTGATTCCCATTTGAAGTTTCTTTGAAGTGTTGGTCACCTCCTTACCAAAAGCAACTCATTCTTTTTTCTTTCTAATCACTAAACTTTTGTTTTTTTGTTGTTTTCCTCATAATACAGCAAAGATGTGGAAAAAAAATTGAAAGTCTTGTTTCCTACCAGCCCCTCACATGAGCTTGTAAATTTAAAATAATTTCATCTGTTACCCTTATTTTTTGAAGAGAAACTATCTTCAAGACACTTAATTTATGTGTGTAAGATAATCCATTCCATGAATCATTCTAGTAGCCCTTATTTTAACTGTATTCAACAGCAGTAAACCAGTATCCTTTCTTAGGTAAGCAAGCAGAAGTTGTACACACAATAACATGTGAAGTCTAACCAGAAATTAATACAGAGAACAAAATTACATTTTTTTGTTTTGTAATAAGTTTGACTATAAATACACTTTAAAATTCCATTTTTTTTATTATGAGCAATAGAGTACACTTTAATGGCTTGGGTGATTTATGCACATTATGTCAAGATTAATAATATTATTAACAAACTGTAATATTTCATTGATACTTTAAACTGTCAGTAGTCAGTGCAACTCCATAATTACAGAAAAACAAAACAGTTGTACATTTCACAAATCCATCATTTATTACAACCAATTTTATCCCCAAAAAATGCAATGTTTTACACATCTGAGATAAAGGTAAAAATCTAGATAGTCTAGAATTTTAAAAATAAATAATGTCAAAAAAAATCCTGAGAAAGTTTTAAATGACCAGACTAACTTAAGCTTCTCCCACTTGTCTCTAGGATAACATCAAGGTCACTTCTAGTTCTTTGTTTAAACATGTATATATAAACACTGCTACAAAACATTTCAGTCAGTACTTGATTATGCATTTACTGGTGAAACCATGGTTGTAATAAATCATGTATTTGTATGGTTGTTTCTTACTTCTGTAAATTATAATTGTTTATGCATCATGTTCCTGTCAGTATTATTAATTTATTAAACACATTATCCCATGTATTATTCTACCTTGTTGTTCAACATCTACCAGCTCGTAGCTGGAGTTTAACCTGTGATGCTGGTATCTCATCCAGAAGGAATGTGTCATCCTTAAGTTTAATTGTGACAAACTGGCATCTTGTTTAGAAGGAATGTGTCACCCTGGAGGTTAATTGTGATGAACTGGTATCCTGTTTAGAAGAAATGTGTCACTCTAGAGGTTAACCTGTAATGAAATGCTATTCCATCCAGAAAGAATGTGTCACTATACAAATCCACACAAAAAAAGATATTGGCAGCAGGTGCTGCCTGCCTGTTATCTTACCTGTAATCAGTAGTTCAAAATTAACAACAGTGGCAGATAGTCTATGTAGCTTCACCATGATTAAGACTAGTCAAACAAGTTTGGTGGTAATAAGAATTGAACCCAAGACCTGCAAGTCACAATCCCCTCTACCCTAGAATCACAAAAGCTGAACAGACTTTAAATATTAAAAAAAAACAACTTATAAGACTAAAATTTGGCAGGGCACAAATGACCTAATATTTAGCTTTATACTTAACAGTAAACAAACATAGTGGCAATATTTTGTTTATTTGGTTAGTTGAAATATTTGACAAGAGTAATAAACAGAAACACTAATTTTGGTAAATCTGTTTAACCATAAGTTTGATTAATTGGTTTAATTATAATTTGTTAAATTATACAATTGCAAGAAATAAAAAAGTACAAGTTTAATATTTACTAATTTTTATTGTTTAAGACTTCAAAATGCAGTTAAATTTTTTTAATAGTTGTATGTTGATTGCAGGTGTTGGAAGAGAGTTCAATGTACCTCCTCTCTGGAAACGATTTCTTGCAGAAGTTGTAGACTTTTTTATCTTACTGGTGATGAAGATCGTGGTGACATATCTTGCAGCTGAGTTTGGTGTCATGTAAGATGTGTGCAAGGTTTTTATTAAAATTAGATTGCTTCTTTTTAGTGTGTATGTAATGTATAGATATACTGGAGTAAAAATCAAGGGATAAGGGATGTTCTATAACTGGTAAATGTTCTTATGTAGAAGAGAAACCAGGACATCATTTCATACAAATAGGCCAAAGGAGTTTACTTTCTGTAGTCTTCATTGTGATAAACTATTATATCCTTGACTTCAGTTCATAAATGAACAAAATAAATTATTAAGTTATGTTTCATTTTACATTAAGAAGAGTTAAAGTTTGTTCTCCCTTCATTCAACACAGTTAGAGAAATGTGAACATTTGTGTACTTCAATCTTCACAACCAGTACTTACAAAGATAAGTTATTTTGGAGACTGAACATTATACATTTTTAATTATAATAAAATTGTAAACCACATCATTAAAAAATAATGACACTATTAAAAAAATTAATATTTACTTAGGAGTAACTATTGTGCAAAACTCTATCAAAATATGGAGAATTTTATTTTTTCTTTATCACAGTGTGTAACCTTTCATATTAAAATGACTCTGGAGGAGAAATGATAGAGAAATTAGTTTTTTATCCTGTTATACAGCAGCGTGACAAAACTTTAGTTAATTGATTTTGGCATATAAAATTAATGATGATGAATAGTGCATGGACTAGCTAATGATTGTGTTCATTTTACTAACTTAATTAACTTGTAAATGTTAAGATTTCCTATGTAGCATGACGTTTCCAAAAATATATCTTACTTCTGCTCACGTACGTAGCTATTCTCGTGTGGTGCTGCCCTCTATTTGTAAAACTTTTTTGCATGCCACAGTTCCTTCACATAACTTTCAATTCACACGATTTAACTGATTCTTGTATTTTGATAATCATGCAACTCCTATGTTGCTATTCTACCTAACTATCACTTCTTGTATGGTAGTTGTCAGGTTTAGATGTTTTTGTTTATGGCTCCCTTTGAATTTGTATAATATTAATTTGTACCTCATTATGTTGTGGTATCACTTAATTTTCTTCCTGGTTAGAGAGATTAGTCATTTCTTATGTGTTTTTCTTTCTTTACTGACACAGTTGTGTTTGGCTTTCATTTGTATTATGAATTCTGAAGTACAAGTTGCCACATTAGAGGTTGGATCTTCTACTAGTACGTTTCTTCAAGCAAGAGGGGCTCGATTTTGGAATTAAGAACAACTAACTATTCATCAAGAGATTGATCATTATTTGAGCCAACCTTCTTTTCCTCGTGTTGCTGAACTTCCTCCTGAACAAGCCCAGAGTGACAAAGCATTTGACATCTTTTTTTTTCCTCCATCTGAAATTGCTGTGTCTTCCCAAATTCCTACCACAGGTTCTTTCAGTAGGCCTAATACAGCATTTTTAGATGTGGTTTCCTAAGTATATTCTTTCTTCTTCCTTTCTCCAGTTTCCTATAAACCTCTTCTTTCCTTGTTACTTGAGATTCTCTTTTCTTGGTATTTTGTGTTTCCACCATTTCTTGATATTGGGGTCCATGCTGAGCAATATGTATCTCAGTTATGTGAGGGTTCTAGCATGCCTTGCTATAACCTGCCATCAACCTGACATTCCCTTCCTTGATTCTCAATAACTGAAATCCATTTTATCTGTTTGGTTGTCTTGTTTGTTTGTCCCATTGTTTATCGCTGTTTTTGATTAACCATGTAATTGAATTATTGCCATTATAAGTTATTATTATTTACAATTAATTCAAGGTTTGTCAGCTTAATTTGTGCCATGACTAAGGAAACTAATTAACTAATCAGTATTGGTGTTTTTGATTATTATTATCTACAGGTTTTCCAACTGTCCACAAGTTTTGTAAAAATATATAATTAAGTTAATGCAGTTAATTAATTCTCTTAGTTGCAAATAAAAACTGTTAGGCCTTCTTATGTTCAAATGATCATACATGCAGACTATAGGTTCCAGTTTGGAGCAAGGCAAAGTTTAGTCAATTCTATCTCAGTAGCGTTAATTAGAACTTATTTTTCAATCCAATTTTGATTTTTAAATGTCTATTTTACAGAAACATTGACAGATATGGCTCCGAAATTTTAGAGGGAAAAATGGATTTTAAAATGGCATTTGAAATGACTTCTGATGTTTTAACTCTGGAGGTTGCTCATCGTATAGTGGTGTGTTTATATGAGGTAGGTCACTCATTACTGTTCAACATGTGGGCATTTCATCCTAGACTTGTTTACTCTATTTGTTTTTTCTTTATATATATAAAAAGACCTAAATAACCCATTATATATATTAAAAACAAAATCAAACTTCTTTTTATGATTTTTGTTAGTCTGGTGAAACCTTCAAATATTTTACAAGCAAGGAAATTAAAAATTTGATGTGCTTGTTCAATGTGAAATTCTACTAGTCCAACTACATTACTACACATTGTTAATATGTAGTATTTCCAGGAAAGTTTAGCTTGATGTTACAAAACTAAAAATAATGTGATTTTACAAAAGTATATGTGATCTACGTGTTTAAAGTAACATGATTTAATTCAGAACATACTAAAATGTGAAATTTGTAGGCAAGTTTTCCAATTTACGTATACAACAAAACCAAAATAGTTGCATGGTGGACCAATATTCGGAACACTTTACTCTTTTCATCCTACCTAAGAAAAATGGTATAAGTCATTTTGCCAAAGCAAGTAGATTAGAAAGTCTTATAAACATAAAATGAAATGTTTTGTTATTTTAGTTTACTAAACTGTAAATAATTAAACTATTATTGACTCATGCATCTATGTTTTATAATGATTTAATTTTTGGTTATTAAATAGGATACCATCCTTACAAAATTTTAGACCTGATAGATTGTTGACAATTTCAAGAAAAAATTATAATAATGAAAAAATAGCGTTTCATTCTGCACCATTCATGCAAGCAGAACTACACTAGCCCAGACAAATATATGTTGTAGCCTGAACTGGAAATTTGAAATTATGAGATACGGATCAATTTGAAGCATTTCTAGTCTCCTGACATAGACAAATAAAACATTGGTTGACAAGTCCAAAGAACATTAATTTAACATGTTAAAGGATTGTTATTGGTAACTGACATTTGTATTTGTTTCATTTTTTGTTCCCTTGTTATGTTTCCAAATAATGTATCCAATATTTCAGCATAGTTATTTTCCTCCACCAGAATATTGTAGCATTTCATAAAGCCTTGAATATACTTCTTAATACCATAACAGTATCACTAAAGTGTTTTATACTGAACCTTGTATGGGTAGAGAAAATTCTACTCATACCAGCCATTTTTACATGTATATTTTTCTCTTCAAGTGGGTTTTCTTGTCATCACGGATGACGTACACCTGGTGTATCAACAGATAGACTAAAGTAATCTTTGTGAAGTTTAGTAATGTGAGGAATCCACTTTGAAACAAAGTGTGAAGATGGTTTGAATGGATTACAAAGAAAACATTATTACAAAAGTAACATAGTAACAAATTTACAAGAGTTCAATGAAACATTGTGCATTTGTTACAAGATTAAACTGTAATAATGTTTTCTTCATCACCAATTCAAGCCATCTATGAACTTTATCAGTACCAGTAAAATTTTGTTAATAAGAGTAAAAATCTGAAGTTTGATTCTTCAGTTTCCCATGATCTACTTGTATAAAAGTTATGTACATACATATATATACTAATTTTATAAAAACCAGTGTGTATAGGGTAGTCATGTATACAATATTAAAAGTAGCATCTTAGTGTAAGGCACAATAAGTTTTTATAGTGACAAGTGTCTCAACCACAACAAACATCACTAATTCTAGTTATTATTACTGAATAGATAATGCAGTCTAATCTTTTAATCAACAAATCTGAGTACACTGTGACTTTCCTAACACATACAGTGAACATGTTACTGTGCGAGACTGGTTGGTGTATAAAACTCGGGTGACGTTGCATTCAGGACTTGTATATATTGTTACACGTTGTTATATGAGGCTGGCTCTTTGGTATAGAGTAATCATGTGAGATGAATTTCTTTAGAATATATGTTTATGAAATACAAGGTTTGTGTGAAGAAATCTGTTTTGTCATCTTTATTGTAATTGTAACTTATGATAAATAGCAGCTAGTAGAGATTTTACTGATGTGTTGAAGGTTCTTTGATAAAGTGTGTGTGAAAGTTTTAACAAACATCTATTTTAAATCGTGATATGTTAACTGTAACATAGGATTACACCCCTCTATACACCATTCATGAAATAAACGTGATAAGGTAGGGTTCGTGATGAGAGATTAATGCTAATTAAAATAAGCAAGGGAAAAAGGCCCTAAAGTCATGTGATCTACATACATAACAGAGATTGCTGAGAAGTTATATGTAAAGAATCAGGCAGCTTTGTCAATGTGTAGGTGCAAAACTGGTCACAGGCTAACAAGTGTTAGCTGACTCATAACCATTGTTTATAAAGGATTTAAACCAGCCTAAAATATTAAAGGAAAATGTAGAAATATTTAAAGCTTCATGATAGGAATGGTAATAAGGATAGTAAATACATGAGAGGATAAAATTGTCTACCTGTTGCTATACTAAAAATACACACAAAATACTAGCTTTGGAACATGAGAAATAAATATGTATTGTAGTTAATATAAAACTAAGTTTATAGTGATCTGGTAAGATGCTCTGATAGAGAATTTTTTTCCTTTAGTTAAATGCTAACATCCAACAGTAAACATATAAAAAACAGCTGAAAAGTAGACTGGAAATTTTGAGCTGGATGCAAGTTGAAAACGTTTTATAATTTATTTCTAAGATAGGTTACAGTTTTGTTTTATTGTCACTTGGACAGTTGATAATTATTTTGTGAGGTTACAAAACAGTCACAGTGATTCATATAATTATGCAATAAAGAACATTTAAAAAGTACCGACGACTGTTTGAAATTTTGAGACTCTCAACCAAACACTGCAAGATAGTGGATTGTATCACAGTAGAACAACTTTTAATAAAATGATTAGAAAATATGACCTATATACTCCAGGGTTAACATGCACAAACATTTGGTATTAGACATTTTTATATTAGAGATATATATATATTTAAACCTTTGCAGTTTCATCAGGGTTAATGTACACAACTGCCTATTATCAAACATTTGTGTATTTTATTTTATTTTAAATTAAAAAAATATTTTATATATATATATCTGGAGTATAAAGGTTGTTCTACACTTTTTGTGAACATGTGTAAATCTCTCCAGTATACACTACAAATGGACATTAGAACAGTCATCAGATCAGTCTATAAGTATGATATTATTAGTTGAATATGAAAGGAGAGTATTCTGGTTTAATTCCACCTCTTCCCCAGTATTAAACTTTTTCATCTGAGGTTTATTCAAGTAAAAATTTACTGAATGTATTTTTAAAAATAAAAAAAAAGTTTATTGTTGTAGTTTCAGTTTTCTTTTCTAGTAATAATTCTTCTATGTGTAACTAAGTCATCACTCTTTCTTTGATAAGCTTTGGTAAGTTTACATTTGTAGTCTTAGAAAACCTAGAATGTTTATTATGGCCAGGTGGTTAAGGCACTCGACTCGTAATCTGAGGATCGCGGGTTCAAATCCCCGTCACACCAAACATGCTCGCCCTTTCAGTTGTGAGGGCATGATAATGTGATGGTCAATCTCACTATTCATGGGTAAAAGAGTAGCCCAAGAGTTGGCAGTGAGTGGTGATGGATAACTGCCTTCCCTCTCGTCTTACACTGCTAAATTAGGGACAGCTAATGCAGATAGCCCTTGGGTAGCTTTGCATGAAATTCAAAACAATTCAAGTCATAAGTTGGTAATACAGAGGTACTGGAGCTTATATAACATGAAATCATGTTGATTTGTATTTATAATTATTCTCTCAAAAATATAAAAGTTTTTGTTTATTTATGATAATTTTTCTAACTCAAAATTTATTTTTGATTGTGGCAGCATTGTAAATACAGTGGAACCCCTCTAAAGCAGTCACCTTTGGGACTGAGACAAACTGGCCTGATTAGAGGGGTTCCACTGTACATAATTAGGGATTATGTAAACAAAAAAGGCACTGTGATTGAATGACCTCTTTCAAGGGATGACCGAATCTGAGGGGTGGCCGCTTAGAGTGGTTCCCTGTACTTGTTAAAAGTTGTTTTTAAGTTGTTTATTATATTACTTATGATCAGTATTCTCTATAAGCTGTGCAACTGTGTGTCCATGCAAAAAAACCAATCAAATGCCACATGCTTTCTCGGTAACAGTGAGGAGTCTCAATGCATTAATGGCCTTAATGACCCTGAAACTCAATAGGCCTAAATCCTAAGTAGCCAACTGGTAGCACTGGAAAGTGGCCTAGTGATCCAGTGGAGTTGGTAGTGTAAAAATATCTCCTGCCCCCTTAAAAAAACTGACAGTACACATTCTGACATGGCCTTGATGCCAGTGCATGTGAAAACATTCATTCCTCACAAAGATTAAAAATGTTAGAGGAAACATTGGTTATGATATTCAAGGTTAGTGTGTTACCATTAATATTTGTGTGTATTTATCTTATCTGTATACCTTAAAAGGTTTTACTGTAAAAACTGTAAAACTTGCAAGTTTGTATAATGTATTAACATACAAGAACATCATTGATGACAACTGGAAGTTAAACAGAAGCTTATGGTTTCCTGTAATCATAGAATTGCAAAGATTTGGTGAAAATAGTGGTTCTGTAATTCTTGTTTGGTGGATATAATCTAATAACTTTTATCAGCTTGTTTGTATTTCTATTTATTCCATAGAACAATACTAATAAAGATAGCATCACCTGACAATGTGTGTAAGAAAAGTAGGATAAAAAATTAAAAATCATGAGTTGTCTGATACATTTAGTAGTGTTTTTGCAGTCTGAGTGTCAAAGACAAGTTGCACAACACACAGTGCAAGAAATCCTTTGATTGTCACAACTTTTCAGTGAATGTGTTTATAAAAGAAAAAAGATTACATGTTTTTTTAACACTTATTCAAGTTTTGTGTGATTGAATATCCTGAATTAGATTATCTGTCTTCATCATGGATCTGGAGTTCCAGGTGGAGCTACTCCTGGGAAAAGTGTCTTTGGATTACGAGTGGTGTCTTGTCAAATTATTGAGGAACTGGGTAATGACAGAATAAGGGTCATCCCTGCTGGTGATATAGGACTTGGATGGTAAAGGCTGTTATATATATCCAACTTAAATTGTGCATTTTTTATGCATTAATATTTTAATGGCCACAAATAATAATTTAATTACCAAATATACTAATATTGTATAAATGTTTTAATTTTACCCTCTTATTACTTTATTATTCCTTACCACTATTAAGTACACGTATCTAAAGGTTTCAACAACTGTGGTGAAAACAGCACAAACAGTGTGTTATGAAGCTTTGTGCTTAATAACAGACAGACAGGCATACATGAGCAAAATTATGTGCATACCGTATGTCTGTCTTGATTGAACAGTATATCCATGATGTGTCAGTTATTAGGCACTGGACAAAAATGTACTCACCTTGCTGATTATGTAATTTGGTGAAACATTTCAGGTGTTCATACTGATAAACAAATCTTTATGTGGGAATCTTTGTTAATTACATCTTAATTCAAATGTTTAAGTGCTGAAATCTTTCTTTGCTTGCAGTGTATTGTTTACCTAGACCCAATCTCGTTAGAGTAAACGTCAATGGATAGAGATAGAATATTTCAGCGTATTTGAGGATGTCTGTAAACCTAAACAAGCATTATTCAAACTACTACAGAATAGATTTAAGGGTATAAAAGTACCATAGACCTTGAGCAAATGTTTTACCACTAATATTGTATTACACTCTACCCTGCAAAATAGGGAAACCCAGTGATAGATATAACTGAAAGAGTAAATTATCTCAGTATTTTTTGCATAAAAATGCCCCTCGATGTGGATTCCTGTACGTGGTGAGGGGACCTCCCAGGGAAGGTTCTGTTCTATCTGGTTACCTTCTCTGGAATCTAAACATCCACCCACGTGTTTGCCGTGCGTGGCGACCTGTGAAGGGGAGGAGAGGATCCTGGTGGTTGAGGGGTCCAACCCTAACACACCACTTTGGCCCTGAATTCCTGTAGACGGGCGGCCTTTGAGTGGCCCCCCATGGGTCAATCAGCTGGTCCACTTGGGCTAGAGTCAACCAAGTACCAGTGTTGGAAGTTCTCAACGGGTGTTGTGGACATTGTGCCTGTTGCTGGTGTTTGGGTATAGTGCTCACGAAACCCTGGCGTTGCTGCAATGTCCTTGCGTGACTTTGTAGTGCATCCCCTTGTAGGGCTCCATGGTGGGTGGGGTCAGTGGGTACCGAAATTTTTTCTTTTTCCTATGGATCCTCTAAAAAATTTAAATAAAATTGTAAAAAAAACAGTCAATGGGTAAGTGACCACGTCTTGAATACTCAGAACAGCAATCTTCAACATTAGTAACACACGTACCTCATTTTCTTATATTACATTCTCTTTCAGAAAAACCTTTAGGGCAAATGTCCCCTTTTTTTATTCCAAATGGACTAGAGGGACTTGCTGGCTCTCCAAAGTCAGTAAAGAAACTTCGATCTGGTGACATATTGGTTGAAATATCCACATCCCAACAGAGTGAACTCCTCTTGAATTCAAAGGCAATTGGGGATATACCTATTGAGGTTGCACCCCATGCTACCTTGAATTCTTCACGAGGAGTTATTGTTGAAAGGGATTTGAAGAATGTTCCCGAGTCAGAGATTCTCGCTGGTCTCTCCACTCAAGGAGTTTCTGCAGTGAGGCGCATCTCCACTCTCAAAGATGGAGTTACACTGCCAACAGATACCCTCGTTTTAACATGTACTTCACCACGTGCACCTGCCACCATCAAGGCAGGTTATCTCGTTTGCAGAGTTCGGCCATACATACCAAACCCTCTTCGATGTTTCCAATGTCAGAGATTCGGCCACTCAAAGACATCTTGTCGTGGTTCCCTGACATGTGCTCTTTGTGGAGGCAAGGACCACGATGCCTATGACTGTGACATGAACCCACATTGCGTAAACTGCAATGGTTCTCACCCCTCTTACTTTCATTCTTGCCCAAAATGGTTGGAGGAAAAAGAGGTCCAGCGTTTGAAAACGACACATAACATTAGTTATCCTGAGGCTCAGAAATTGCTGTCCACAACTCCATCTCGGACATATGCTGCTGCACTTCATTCCACAACTACAGTGGGAGTGCAGACAGATCTCTCTGTGCCTCCAAGAGAATTGTTTTCAAAACAAATGAAAAGCCTTTTGACCTCCGTGGTTAAAAAGGTTGATGAATCGACTTCCACACCCATCTCTGTTCCTCCCATACCTTCCAACAAACCTCAAGATCCATGTCCTTCAGTTTCAAATACAGGCATTTCTTCTGATACATCTTTTTCTCCCACCACAAGAGACAAAACAATTATTCGTTCGCGTCCTCAGTCACTAGATTCCCCTTCCAACAACAAAAACCTGCCCACCCGACCCAGAGCAGGATCCATGGAGGTTGATTGACCTCCTCCGACTAAAGACAGTAAAGAAAAAAGACGTGGTCGTAAACCGAAGGGTTCTCCAGCCATTTCACCTACCCGTTCTTAAAAATGGCCACCTTGGTACAATGGAACTGTTGAGGTTTACGTTCTAATCTGGATGATATCAAAACGCTGAGTGCTTCCTACCATCCTGTTTGTCTTTCTTTACAAGAAACATTTCTCAAAACTGCTGATACTGTCTCCATACGGCAGTTTTCTCTGTACAGAAATGACAGGTTGTGTGATGGTCAAGTACATGGAGGGGTGTCACTGTTGGTTGATCAACACGTGCCCACCCTGTCTTTGTCACTCAACACACCCTTGGAGGCTGTAGCCATCCGTGTTTCCTTAGGTCATATCATCACTGTTTGTTCTCTGTACCTGTCCCCTGGAGAGACATATGATCAATCAGATCTTGATGCTCTCATTGAACAATTGCCATCTCCATTTCTAATCCTAGGGGATTTTAATGGGCATCATCCCCTCTGGGGAAGTGCTATTATTGATGGGAGGGACAGATCTGTAGAGCGGATGCTCTCTGATCACAATCTTTCTCTTTTCAATACTGGTTCTTCCACTTACTTTAATGCACCTAGTCAGTCCTTTACCGCTATTGATCTCTCAGTTTGCTACCCTTCATTATTCTCCCATTTTTCATGGAGGGTTGACAGTAATCCACTAGGCAGTGATCATTTTCCGATCCTTTTGAGAGAGACTGTCCGTGGTCGATGCCACCCTACCCGCGTGCCCCGGTGGAAGCTGGATCAGGCAGACTGGTCCACTTTCACTGCTCTCACAGAACTTGATCCTGCCATCGTAAATCAGCCATCAATAGACAACTGTGTAGCAGCGGTATTACACATGCAGCTGCTCAGTGTATTCCTAAAACTTCGACACGTTTTCCACGATATCCTCATCCGTGGTGGAATCCTGCTTGCCACTTAGCACGGAAGGCTCAAAAGCGGGCCTGGGATACTTTTCGTAGATATTTCACACTTTCAAACCGGGTTGCTTTCCAACGGGCCCGTGCACATGCTAGGTGGGTAAGACGTCAAAGCCAGAAGGAATCTTGGATTAAGTTCACAACCAGCATATCTTCTACCACCAGTTTGATATAGAGAAGGCTTACGACACAACATGGAGTTATGGCGTTTTGCGAGACCTTCATACATATGGGTTACGTGGCCATGTTTATTAAAAAATTTTTAATGGACAGGAGATTCCAAGTTCGTGTGGGTTCGACACTTTCCCGTTCTTTTGTACAGGATCTTGGAGTCCCTCAAGGCTGTGTATTGAGTGTTACACTCTTCAGTATAAAGATAAATGCCATCACTGAACAACTCCCTCTCACTGTTGCGAATGGGCTGTATGTCGACGACTTTCACATCTCATGTCAGTCGTCAAACATGAGATATATTGAGCGGCAACTACAAACCGCCCTCAATTGTGTACGGAAGTGGACTCTGGCAAACGGCTTTAATTTTTCTCTCTCCAAAACTGTATGCATGCACTTTTGCCATCGACGGGGGTATTCACCCTGATCCTTAACTTCATATCGGTGAAGTTTTGCTGCCAGTGGTGCCGGAGACCAAGTTCTTGGGGCTTATCTTTGATCGTAAACTGACCTTTATACCACACTTAAAGCAGCTTCGGGTCAAATGCACAAGAGCACTGAACATCCTCCGTGTTCTCTCTTCTACCAGTTGGGGGGCAGATCGCTGTTCAATGTTAAAGGTATATCGTGCTCTTATTAGATCGAAACTCGATTATGGATCAATGGTCTATGGCTCTGCCAGACCCTCGGCCTTAAAGATGCTGGACCCCATTCATCACCAAGGACTTCGACTCTGCACTGGGGCTTTCCGTACCTCTCCAGTTCAAAGTATATACATTGAATCTCATGAACCTTCTCTACACCTTCGCCATTTGCAACTATCTTTACAATATACTTCGAAACTTCATTCCTTACCAAAGCAAATAACCTGGAAATGTGTTTTCCTTGCTCGGTGGGCAGTACTTTTTCAGAACAGACGATCTGTCATTGCTCCGTTTGGCCTTCGCATCCAGGCGCAATTGGATGAATTGGGTCTGTCCTTGGATAACATTGCAGATTCCAGAGGTTGGCCCATCCCACCATGGCTTATTACAGCCCCCAAATGTGACCTTTCTTTCAGTCACCTAAAAAAAGGCAGATACTCCAGATTGGAAGTACTGTCTTTTATTCAATGAATATCTTTCAAACAATCATTCAGTTCCCATTTATACAGATGGTTCCAAATCAGGTAATTCAGTGGGCTCTGCTATGGTTTGCTATGGGTCAGTAGTTGCGCGCAGAATCCCTTCTACAGCTTCTGTGTTCACTGCTGAACAGTATGCCATATCTCTTGCCCTGGATCATATTGCAGCTGAGCAGTACTCCAACTGCACTATTTATACTGATTCGCTTAGTTCTATACTTGCCTTGGAATCGCTACACGTTAGCTCACATCCTATTCTCGCTGATATCCGAAACCGACTGGCCCATTTCTCATTAGCAGTTACTTCAATCCAGTTTTTCTGGATACTAGGCCATGTTGGTATTCGCGGGAACGAGCTTGCAGACATGGCAGCTAAATATGTCTGCTTCAGCACCATCACTCCTATGCCTATTCCCTACATGGACTATGGTGTTGTCTTCAAGGCTCAGTTCCGTGCCAGCTGGCAGTCCACTTGGAGTGAGCAACGTGACAACAAACTTTTTCAAATCAAACCCAAAATTGGACTTTGGCCATCTAGCTTCCGTAAAGTTCGGAAGGAGGAAGTTGTTCTCACTAGGCTATGCATTGGTCACAGTTTTTTAACTCATCATTTTCTTTTATCTGGAACTGATGTACCAATGTGTAGTTTGTGTAACACTCAAATCACTACCAGCCACATTTTACTTTCTTGCCATCGTTACGATTCTCAACGACGTCACTATTTCAAACATGTTCATTCCCAGGGTTTGTCTGTAACATTGGACAGAGTTATTGGTGATGGTGATTCTGTCCACCTTGATAATGTTTTTAATTTTTTAATGGCCATTAATCTTTTTAATCTCATTTAAGTGTTGCATATTTATTCATTACACCTTTTTAATTGTGGTTCCTTTTTTACAGTTTTAATCTCTCTCCTTCAATTTAACATTGGACAATGGCCAGAACATTAAATAACTCGACACCAGGACTGGAAAGGCCAACTTCAGGTGACTAGCGCTACTTTTTGAACTACTCGTTAGTCGTCCCTGCGATTTGTTATTATACTTTTGCTGCATATCATTTTACACTTTTACTACTTAACTTTTTAGTACTGGCCATATTGACTCATAACCCAGAACCAGGACTGGAAAGACCAACTTCAGGTGACTGACGGTGGTTTTTATACTTACCTGTTAGTCTTCCTGGCGGGTTATGATCGTTACCATTCTGCTACAGGTAGTTCTTTACAACTTTGTTGACTGGATGTCAACATTGGTTTTACGCCATTTTCTGTTTTAATTGCCGTTTTGCTTTTATCTTCAATTACTTTTACAAATTTTACTCCATTTACTTGACTTTTATCTTTTTACTGGACATTTGGCTACTCATTATTACGATTTTGCGGAGTGTCTTTTAAAACTTTTATTCTTTTACATTTTGATAATAGCTGCTATGACACATAACCTGGAACCAGGACTGGAAAGGTCAACTTCAGGTGATTGATGGTGGTTCTTGAACTTACCTGTTGGTCTTCCTGGTGGGTTATGATCATTACCATTTTGCTAGAGTAAATATTTTACAACTTTGAAGACTGGATGTCACCATTGGTTTTTACACCATTTTCTGTTTTAATTGCTGTTTTGTTTTTACCTTCATTTACTTTTACAAATTTTACTCCATTTACTTGACTTTATCTTTTTACTGGACATTTGGCTACTCATTGTTACAATTTTGCTATGTATCTTTTAAAACTTCTATCCTTTTACATTTTGATACTGGTTGCTATGACACATAATTCAGAACCAGGACTGGAAAGACCAACTTCAGGTGACTGACGGTGGTTCTTGAACTTACCTGTTAGTCTTCATGGCGGGTTATGATCATTACCTTTTTGCTAGAGTAAATACCTTACAACTTCTTATACTCTGCCTTCTATCTTAACATTCTAGACTAGGTGTCAACATTGGTTTTATACTTTTTTGTATTACCTTCATTTCCATTTATGTCTATTACTGCATTTATTTATTTTTACATTTTTACCGAATGTCTGGCGCAGATAGCCTCGCTGCTTTGTGCCATAAAACACTAAATCAATCAATCAATCATAAAAATGTGTAAAAAACAACAAAGTTTACTTCACTCATGAAGCATGAGAAACATCATAATAATGTGAGTAAAGTACTCTAACTTTGACTTTATTCAGTTGATATAGTTCGAAGGGCAGTCACTGGTCTGATTCTTGGTATTCATTATAGACAGGTATGTCCCTGATACTAATGGAAATATATAAAAGTAAAAGCAATGCAAAACAAGTCATTGAAAGTGGATGAATTTCATCAAAACAAATTATTGTCAGAAGTTAGAAAATGATTAGTTAGAATATTAAACTCTTGTAAAACATTTATGAAAGTAAGCTGTTTGAAATTCACAACGTGAGTTGTATTTTAGATTTTAAACACCAGAAAGAGACATAGAGAGAAACCTTTTCATAATTTTCTCTCACGGTAGTAAATTCTCAGTTTTTAAATTATAATATTACATAACAGATTTTTAAAAATCTGGTGCAAAGAAAATAAGGAAGAAGGAAATCATGTACAACAGCTACTGTCTCACTCAAAGTAAAACACTAATCTACTTTTTGTATTAATAGTACAAATATTTTATGAGTGACTTACATGTGTATACGTTTTTTCTTGCGTGTATTGAGGCTGTTTGTAGTTATATTGTACTTTATACCAGATGTTAAAGTTCTGACAAATTTCATGTGGATTATCTTATTTCCCAACTGGAAACTTAAATGCTCTTTGATTATATAATTAATTCATGTTTATGGTTGTACGTTGTGATCAGCCAAATTCTAGCCATGCTTCTATAACACAATATAACTGCAGGTTTGTTTGTGCAGAACACAACTAAAGTTACGTTCATTACATTTCTTTAATGTTAACACGACAGTCCCCTGGTGGACAGCAGAAGTCTACAAACTAACAACACTAAATTTGAGGGCTCATTTCCATGAAGTGAACCCATCAAGTAGCTCATCGTAGCTTTTGTTTTAAAGTAAACAAACAACTGTAATACAGTTGGAATTATTTACATGTGATATAAACTAGTGGTAATATTTATTTGTTTTATAGTATAGCAGCAGTTACATTTTTGTCACATGACCAGCACAACTGTAGTTGTTTATATAACATGAGTAGCACATCTGTTTTTATGTATGTATGACACTCCTTATACAGGTACAGTTACGGAATTGCATAATATAAAAATGTAATTTCAGTTAAATTTATAACATTATTAATATAACTGCAAGTGTGATTTCGTGTCATGATACACAGTTTATGTGAATATATGTAAGTTTCACCTCAGTGATACTAACTAGTCTAAATTATATTCCCTACAGTTGTATGAGATCATTAACATCTATATCACTGTTATAAATCAAAGAAATTGATATAAAAATATATTGGTGAAACTCTAAACAGTGAAATAATGTATATGCAAAAACGGTTCGTTTGGGTTAAGAAAATATTTTACATAGAAGAGTGAACCACATTTCGACCCTCTTCGGTCATCGTCAGGTTCACAAAGAAAGAAAGAGGTAACTGATCGGAAGCTGACCACAAGTTTGGAAGGGGTTATGTAACTTGTAAATAGTTGTGGCATATACAAACAAATGGCCTAAGCATAGGCAACCCAGTATCACCAGTTCTAGCCAATATTTTTATGACACAAGTTGAAACACAAGCAATTAACACAGCATTACATCCACCACTATACTGGTAGAGATATGTAGATGACACGGTTGCGGGATTCAGATCTACAGAACACACACTTAATTTTTTCAATTACATTAACTCTATTCATTCCAACATTAACTTCACATGTGAACAGGAAGAACAAAATAAAATACCATTTCTTAACCTCAAAATTACAAAAAACCGACACACAATTTAAAACAGAAATCCACCAAAAAATCACCCATACTGGACTATACATTCCTTGGGACTCAGCACATGAAACAAAACAAAAACTCAACATACTGAGAAACCAAATAAACACAGCCATAACACTATGCTCACCAGATAAAATTAACGATGAATTAGACAAAATAAAACAATACTTCATCAACATCAATAAGTTTCCTCCACAAACCGTAGAAAACATTATACGCACGCACCTTGACAGAAAGCAAAATCAACCAACGAAAGTAAATATATCTCACGAATCAAAAAATCACAAAACCATATGCTGCTGTATACCATATATTCCTGACATCAGCAGACAAATAACCAACATTTGGCAAAAACTAGTAACAAAATACGACATTCCAGTTAATACCAAATTTATTCAAAAACCAGGCACAAAACTGAGGTCTATACTATGTAAAAAACTACACTGACAAACACCACACCAATATTATTTATAAAATACAATGTGATAACTGCCACGACTTCTATATTGGAGAAACAAGTAGAAAAATGAAAACCAGATTCAAAGAACATAAAATGTCACCTTCAGACGTTTTCGAACATTGCAAGTCAAATAAACACAACATAACCATAGAAAACACTCAAATACTAAATAAAGAAACAAACAGAAACAAATGCAAAATTAAAGAAACCTTACTTATACAACAACTTAAACCCAAAATAAACCAATATAAAGAAACGCCTTTATACCTATATTAATATAATAAAATAAAATTATATATTCAAACATCTAACACTACCCTCTACATTCCGACACTCAGTTACACAACCCTTTCCAAACATGTGGTCAGCTTCTGGTCAGTTACCTCTTTCTTTCTTTGTGAACCTGACGATGACTGAAGAAGGTCGAAACGTTGTTCGCTCTTCTAGGTAAAATATTTTCTCAACCCAAACGAGCCGTTTTTGCATGTATATTTCTCTACAAGTGGGTTTTCTCGACATCAATGAAATAATGTCTTTGCTTCCTTCTCTAACATTTTTTGTTTCTGTTTTCTTAGGTCATTTATCCGTTCCTTCATTAAGAATTTTTCCATGGCCTTCTTTTTTCCTGCAAGCTTAACAGTGTTTTTCTTCAATCATAACCGTGCAGTGTACGACATAGTTTGTAATTCCCTTGTGGTTGAAGATATTCCTCGTCAGCAGAGGAGAAATTAATTCAGAATAGTAACTCTCCTATCCTATCCTATCGAGCATGAAATAATGTCTGAGGTTAAAATACGGAAAACTGGTAGTGTAATTCATAACATTTTATCCACACCTTATTCATAAATCTTATTGACAATCCTAGGAAATTGGTAATGATAAAAAACCTTTTTTTATTAAACTTGTAACTATGCTGTCTGCTTACCAGTTGAATCTTTAATATTAGAAGGTTTAATGAAAGTTGTATGTATATATTATTCTTTTTGACTTAAGTTATGTACAAAACCAGTTTATACTTGAACATTTTGATTGCTTCTTCTAGATAAAATTTTTTGAATGAAACAAGTGTCAAGAGAATTTGAAAACTACAAAAAAACATTTTTGTATTATTTATGGTATTTCATCATTCTTTACAATTTTGATAATTTGTTCTTCAGGCAATGTTGTAAATGGTAATAATAAACTTGAAATAATTAATACTGAATCACTGAAGGATTATGTACAAAGTAAACAATTGTATTTAAATTATCACTTTCTACACATTGCTTGTGATATCCGACCCAGTATATAACTACTATTTTCAGTTGTGTCCTGTGTGTTATCTGGTATTAAAACTGACGGGGTCTTGTTCATTATTATTCTTTTATCCACAGACATTGTAATATGCAGATAAACTAATGTTTCATAAATCTGAATTCTTCTGTTAGAAATTGTATGTAAAGATTATATTAATAAATTATTGAATTTCTGATACAATTAGTAGATAGTAATTAGTTGAAAAACAACCTGACAATGACATGGTAGAACACGGTATGTAAGTTCTAACATTTCATTCCTATTATGTTTCACTATCAACCTGTACATTGAAAAACCTGTATAAAGTTCCCCCCCTCTCTTTAAAATACAACAATATCTTGGTCTTTTGATATATGCTATCTACAAATAAATGAGTTAACATTTCATCCATATGATTCTTCACCACTAAACTGTCCATAAATCTATAAAGTTTATTTTCTGACTTTATGACTGGCCCACCTGTTGCACAGCAGTATGTTTGTAGACTCACGCTGCTAGAAACCAGGTTTCAATACCTGTGGTGAGCAGAGCACAGGTATAGCTTTCAATCTTCATGACTGTGCTAAGTATAAAATGCTTTTGAAATTTATAAAAGTTTCTCTAATTAGCTAACAGTAAGAATAAAGTTTGATTTTCATATCTGTATATGTGTAGAAAATATAGTAATTAATACCAGAAATATTTACAAGCTTACTGTTATGACATACAAGTGCTGTCATTAATAATTTTGTACTCTCTACTAGTAAGCAACAGTCACCAGTTATCATTTCTTTATATTATGACAAACCTTGTTGTGGACTGATTTATTTTCCTCTAAATTTATATTTTGTGTATATATACATGCAAATTATGTTTTAGCTTACTACACTCCAGTGTGTGCTACACTTTGGGTTTACTCCCTGGTACCACCAAAAATAAAAAACTCTTAATTCACAACTGAGAACAATAGGTGTGTAATAAGAGTGATTATCAAATCTCACCATTAAACTAGAGTAGTCCATAAATTGGCAATGTTAACTAGCTGCTATACCTCAAGAAAGTCACTTCAAAATTAGAGACAGTTTGTACAGGTAGCCATCAAGTACTTCTGTGCAAAAGTTAGAAGCAGTTATTTAAATGTGCCATTTTCATGCTTGCACGTGTGTAATTAATAGATTAATAAAAGGGAATAATTGTAGGTTAAGTCCTAGTTCTGTTAGGATTTAAATTTATAAACTGTTAAATATATTGTTTGTTTATCGTTGAAAAATGGTTAATTCCTTTTTATTGTTTATACTAAAAACACATTTTCACTTCCCATCTTGCTGGGTATTTTCTGTAATAAGGCCATAAAAATGTGAAAGAGAGTGACATTAAGTTTCTTAAATTTCCACATCTGTGGTTACATGTAGATGTAACATAAGCTTGTTTTTCATCAGTCAGAATTATAAAGCATATCAGTGATTATTTGTACAAACAAAACTACCAAAGATGTTTCACAATGTTTAAGAGCTCTTCTTTACCTTTAGAACGAAGTTTGAGGTTATAGCGAAAGTTCTTTTAGTCAGCCTGTGAACAATTGAATAAACCTGTTTTTGTTTTATTAAACAACACGAAATTCTGTGTTCTAACCTAACTTAGAATACAGTATCATAGAAGAAACACTGTAATAATATTCTGTTCCTGAAACATGGCAAGTTCTATTCTGTTTTTGCGAGCCACTTGATATATCTGGGAAATCGTTTTCTGTAAGTATCAACTCTGTAAAAGTTTAATTATTGTGAGTACATAAATAACTTGAGGTTTGCCTTTTAATAGTAATTAATTAAACCAAATAAAGAATAACTGAGAACATTGATAATAACTTGCAAAATAAGTGTTGCACTAATTATGTGTACGATACGAGTGTTAAAAAGATATTAGAATAAAATGTTCATCGTGTGAAATGATACGAGTAAAGTTTTTTACTGAAAATATGGCTAGCTTTTAAATCACACCTAAAACGAAAAGACAAAAACACACCTTAATTTGGAAGATGCAATTAAAATAATGCTTTCATTAAACACCAAGAAAAAGTAAATTAAATTGAGACATCAGTACTTGAGTGATGGTTTGTATTCTGCTATCTTTTATGACCATTGAAAACTGAGTGAACAAACAAATAAAAATAGATATTGAATTTAGTTTCAACATTTTTTAATTTTTGAAATTTAGAATAAGGTGCCTGGTGGTACTAAGTTGCTCATTTAAAATATTCAAGTCATAATAAGCTTACCCTGCATGGGTAAAGGGTAAAGAAAATTTTAAATATATATTCTTTATAAGTTATACATTTGTGTGAATATTTCTATAAGTGTGAATTAATTTGCTACTTATGATACTGAGGAATAAGTAATTATGTATGTGTTTATATATAAATTTGGTTTGTTTTGAATTTTGTGCAAAGCTGTGTGAGGGCTATCTGCGCTAGCCGTCCCTAATTTAGCAGTGTAAGACGAGAGAAAGCAGCTAGTTATCACCACTCACTGCCAACTCTCGGGTTACTCTTTTACCAATGAATAGTGGGATTGACCGTCACATTATAATGCTCCCACGGCTGAAAGGGTGAACATGTTTGATGTGGCAGGGACTCGAACACGCAACCCTGTCACAATATTTCCTTTTCTATGGAAAAGATGATCATTGTCTGTTCTATTAAAATAATAGATTCAAAGAATTTACAAGGAAATTAAAACATTATTATCACATTACTGAAAATCCAAAACCATTCTCAACCCAGGAAATTATATTAAGTCACACTTTCATTTTTTCATGTAAATTTACAAATACCAGTTTTGACATAGTTGTGCTAAGTTTCATTGCTGCGTTAATGTCACTGTGGTTGGGTTTAATGAGGACTTTTCTTTCTGGTTACTATCTTAGACAATCTGTGTTTTGTTGTTAGTTAGTATAGAGTGTCTCGCTTTCTGTAGATCTGGTGGCAATATATACCTGTTTAAAAACTGTTAATATACAAAAGGTTTGTGTACCTGACAGACTTACTGAAGCCACTACTTTCCAAGAAGGTTCACCTGATTTTGTTGTTTCTTTTTGAGGCTAAATTTGTCAACCTATGCATTCATCTCAAAATACATTGGCAGTATATCAGTTTGAGATTCTTGTAGATTGTTTTTGCATTTCTGAACTATATTGTATATTATATATATATATATTAAGAAACAATATGTTCTCTGAAACACTACTGAGACCATGTATTACTTTGTTGTTATTCACACTAACTGTTAGGAAATGACAAATTGTGTAAAGGACAATGTCCCCCCTTTCTTTTGATATTAAGTCCCTAATCTCATTAGATGTAAATTGCACATCCTGTTTTGTGGAAAGTAATGATTGATTTGTTTCTTTAAATTTAAAGCCAAAAGTCTGTAATAAAAAGGAGGAAATGTGACCTATATCAAGGTGTTTTTTTTGTCTTCCTTCTTGGTCAACAACCCTATAACAAGTTGGACCATGTACACGGTTGAACAGTTTATAGCCATCGTACAAATAATTACGATAATCGAGACACTGAACTGTGGGTGACACAAAGAAAGTGGAAATGTGTCATATTTCGGTCATCTCAGCCATCTTACACTGTTGGGCACTTCACTTACCACACTATGATAATTGAGCCAGCCAATTCTGAATGATGAATCATTTTGATAGTGTGATTGTAGCAAAGATGTGAGCCACGGATGATACACTTCTTAAACCCATTGTCATTTAAATTTGTTTTTATCAACATTTTAATAAAGTTATAAAACATTGTAAATCCAGAAATATTTGTGACTAAGTTAACTTATTGTAGTGGGGGGAAAAAATAAACATATATATATATAATCTGAAAAGTTGTATACAGAAACGGTAAATAACAAAGTGGTAGTTAATATAACTTACATTCGTTGTCACCATATTTCTTTTAAAGTTTATCCCTCTTATTGGTGGTGGTGGTGGTGTATTTTTTTTGTCATGTTTATTTCTTGTATAACATTAATAATTGAAATACTGTTTAATATTTGTAATATTTTCAGTATTGGACTATAGCCTAAGATAAGGTTATGTTCCAAAACAGAGCTGTTTATATGAACTTATATACCAATTACACTGTCATTAAATATGTTTCATGCATTTACAGTGAAACTTTCATTCTGTGGTTGAGAGTATTGTATCGTTGTATTTTTAAGCCCGTTCCGCATCATCTTCGTAATAGCTTGTGTTGACAGATGTCGTTGCATCTAACAAAAGACATCCACTTAAATATATCACCATCATCCATAGAAAAACAGACTAGAAGTGGTTAGTGTAAAAATGTTACTATATGTTGCGTTTATTAGCAGCCTTGAAAGGAAAGTATGATATGTGAAGTATTACATTTTCACTGTCTGTGGTTTTATTGTTAAGACATTATGTTAGAAAAAAAAAGGGGAAGTTAATGATGTATGGTCAGCATGAAATACTGTTTTATTTATTTTCTGAAATGTTTAAATGCTGTATGATGGAGATGTGTAACAAAGATAAAATATATTTATAGTGAAAATATTGTGTTATATATAGTGTTGTTTTTACCAAGTATTTTAATTATCTTGTTTATATTCCAGTGTTTGTACCAGTAGTTACATTTATTTTTGTTTTCTTACAACTGTCTAATCTTCACGGGATGTACCGTTATGCATCCTTGAACTAAAGGTAGTTCCATCCTTCCAAAACATAATTTGAAAAATATGTTAAATCCGATAATTTACTCAATACAAGAAATAAATGACGAGTTCCATGAAGGACTGGCATGGCCAAGTGGTTAAGGTACTCGACACGTAATCTAAGGGTCGCGGGTTCGAATCCCCGTCAGACCAAACATGCTCGCCCTTTCAGCCGACGGGGCGTTATGATGTGCCGATCAATCTCACTATTCGTTGGTAAAAGAGTAGCTCAAGAGTTGGCGGTAGGTGGTGAGGACTAGCTGCCTTCCCTCTTGTCTTACACTACTAAATTAGGGACGGTTAGCGCAGATAGTTCTCGTGTATCTTTGCGCGAAATTAAAAAAACAAGCAAACAGTTCCTTGAATCTGATCAGAAGTATTCACCCCCTACAGTGGTAGAGCGGTATATATTTGGAATCACACCACTAGAAACTGGGTTCCGATACCCGTAGTGGGCGGAACACAGATAGACCATTGTGTAGCTTTGTGCTTAATTCCAAACAAACTAATAAGAAGAAATCACAACTGTTTGAGCTACCTTGAATTCTGTGGCACTTTAACGGGTTGCACTAAGTATTCAGAAAATCTACGTAAAGGGTTCACTCATATGATTGGTGTTAACTGTTTTGTTTATTACACCTCTTCTCTTGGAATTAAACACTTTAGAAGAGGATTTTGGTGTGAAAAAAGATCCTTTGAGGGTAATATTTACAAAATCGACACCTAAACATTTAACATGTTAACAAATAAAGAGACGCCTGTTCCATAGATCCAATTAAAAACGAAAAGAACATGTTAAAAGTTATACTAAACAATAGCGAATGAACAACTTGAACACTAGAATTTTCTCATTCAGTTGATACAACCTGACGGGTAACTCTTTCTTAAGAATAACTCAAGAACACCTTTTACTTCCCAATCACCGAAATGGGTGATGGCCATGATTTTGTGATATTTGGACAGTAGACACTTTTTTTTTGTTGTAATCAAGAGCTTTTGTAACGTAATCGCAGCTGAACCCATTCAAACAGTTTTTAATATTCACAAGTTATCCGACCAGAATAAGTAATCGCATTTTATGAGAATTAATATAATTAATTAAAATAATGGTGGCTAGAGCATTCAACTCACAATCTTAAGGTCGTAGGTTCGGATCTCCGTCATCGAACATGACCACACTTCCAGTCTTGTGAATCCCCTTCCCCCTGTATTATAATATGAAAGTCAATTCCAGTCGTCGTTGATAAAGAAGTAGCGAGTGGTATTAACTAGTGCAGTTACCCCACGAGTAGCTTTGCGCAAAATTTAAACAAGTTAATGCATGTAGTTTAGCGTCCCAGGGGAGGAAGAGGTCTAGTGTACCTGGCTCTAACAACTACAGAGAAAGAGAGAGCGTCGCAGGTCCACCCAAAGAACATTAATACCGATAATTAGAAACAGCGAAAGCTTGAACATTCAAATTCGGAAATAACACACAACCTCATTAAAATTGCACATTGTTTTAAATTTGTGTGCGTTTGTTTTTGTTGCGAGTTGGCCCGGCATGGCCAAGCGTGTTAAGGCGTGCGTCTCGTAATCTGAGGGTCGCGGGTTCGCATCCCGGTCGCGCCAAACATGCTCGCCCTTTCAGCCGTGGGGGCGTTATAATGTTACGGTCAATCCCACTATTCGTTGGTAAAAGAGTAGCCCAAGAGTTGGCGGTGGGTGGTGATGACTAGTTGCCTTCCCTCTAGTCTTACACTGCTAAATTAGGGACGGCTAGCACAGATAGCCCTCGAATAGCTTTGTGCGAAATTCAAAAACAAACAAAATCAAACAAACTTGTCGCGAGCATGTGAATGCAGTAAAACGATAAACGTGTTCCAGAAACTGGTTTTTTTTGGTTTCCACGAATTTGTGGTTCCCGGGCTAGCAGATGTATATGAAATGCTTTGAAGTATGAAGGGTTGATCCAGGATATCTAGGTTAGGCCATTATGTATATGTTATGTTACTAGTAGAGCAAGGTTTAAAATATTGACGTTTTATCCTATAAAGCGATTTACCTCGGAATACCTACAAGCTACAAGTAGATGTGGCAGTAACATTCAATAGTGATAGAAAAATAAATAGTAAGTACTTTGTAAATGCTACAGTAAATAAATGTAATATTTCGGAAACGAATAAATGCATCACGAATTAAAATATTACTTCCTTCCCTTGATAAAACAGTATGTTTGCAGACTTACAACGCTAGAAACTGGGTTCGAATATCCGTGTTGGTCAGATTACCGATGAACGTTTGTGCTTAACTTCAAGAAACAAACGCACGGGCCCGGCATGGCTAGGTGGGTTTAAGGCGTTCGACTGGTAATCTGAGAGTCGCGGGTTCAATTACCAGTCGCACCAAAATCCTCTTTTAGCCGTGGAGGCTATAATGTTACGGTCAGTCCTACTATTCGTTAGTAAAAGAGTAGCCCTAGAGTTAGCGGGGGTGTTGATGACTACCTGCCTTTCCTCTATTCTTACACTGCTAAATTAGGGACGGTTAGTGCAGACAGCCCTCGTGTAGCTGTGCGCAAAATGAAAAAACAAGCAAACAAGCGTATTCACTTAGTTTGGCTCGCACTTGTTTTTAAGGATTTTTGTTTTATTTTTCGACTAAGTTGTATAATTCAGACTCAAAGCATTTTGTTTACGCTGCAATGTAATCAAATAAGTTTTGTCAGTTATTATTCAGTTTTTATATAAATATAAAGAAAGATGGCGCCTTCTGATGCCACCTACAGTATAATATTCGTAATACGAAATTGACTGCATTCTTTAATGATTACAAACTGATACAGAACGATTTGCGATTAATAATCATTAGTTATATACTAGTGCCATCTATTGCCACCTGTAAAAACAATACTTTAAATGTCACGATTTAAATCGCTATTCGGTGGTTCTTAACACCGAAACCAGTAGGCCTTAAATAAAAATCATTTAAACTGAAGATATTTTTGTCGTATTCCTCATTATTGATCCATTTTAATTCCAATGCGAATTTACAACATTAGAAACTTTTTTTTTGAGGGAGAGACATATACAGGTCCGGCATGGCCAGGTTGTTAGAGTACTCGACTCATAATCTGAATCACCGTCGCACCATACATGTTCGCTCTTTCAGCTGTGGGGGCATTAAAATGTGACAGTCAATCTCACTATTCATTGGTAAAAGAGTTGGCCATCGATTGTGAATTCTAGCTGCCTTTCCTCTAGTCTATAACTGCTAAATTAGGAACGCAAATCGCAGATAACCCTCGCGTAGCTTTGTGCGAAATTGCAAAAACACAACAGAGAACGTACTATTAACCACGTTTCCTTCATAATTTATCCACAGTTTTAACCTCCTGTTTACTGAGTTGCTGAGTACTACAGTTGACGTAATCTTTATCAAATTTTAAACACAGTTCAGTCAACTGGTTTTAAAAATATAGTGTCATTAAACATTGGAAATTCCCTAATGAAAGACCGAACTTGTTTTTATAACTAAAATTTTTAAATAACTAGTAAACATTACCTGTAGAGATGAACTGAATGACTTCCAAAATATTTTGAAAATAAAGTGACCAAAGTTTGTATTTGGTCAGAAAATGTGTGAAAGTTATATACTGAGGCCAGATTTATTTAGTTTTTTTTAATCTTCCCCTTTGCACATATTCATACATCCTTCGAGCCACTACATCGATGTTTTAAAATAATTTTATTAGTTATTTACTAACTGTTTGTTAAGCGCATAACTACATAGTGAAGTAAATGTGTGTGCTCACTAGACGTATTGAAAACTGATTTTTAGCTTTATACCGCTTTACCAGTGAGGGACTAATTCACTGACTACAGTAAAAATGTACAAATATTAGGGTGTTTCTTCTCTTATCTCTTTGAAAAACAGAACTAAGAAAGACACAGGAGAAGGAACGCTGTCGTGAATCTCCTACCCTTCGTGTTAATCCAATTTAATTCTGCAGCAAGAAGGAGAGATCCCAAAGCTGTCTGGTTTTACTCCTTATTTCCAATTAACGTCAAATTTACTGTCTCATTAAGAAGATAATGTCCAGCAGAGGGCAGCTTTGTTGACGGCAAAGGAAGTCGACAATTTAAAGTAAATTTGCTTGGAGATTATTAATGCTGACTCTTCCTTCTTAATTTTTCTCATTACAAGAGAATATTCAGGGTTCTTCAACATTATACAACTGTGTCCTTACCAGTGACATCTGGTGTAGTAAACTCGAATTTTGCTATGAGATTGTACGTTATGAAGTGGTTTTTTTAATTATGAAATATTTGCCTCTCACGATGAAGATAACTTTCTTTAGGTGAACATGAATACAAAAAACGGGGTATGAAATAATACAATCGCTTATACAGTCTCTACTAGTAGCTCCTAGTTTTAATTACTGACCAGCGGTAAAATATACAGCTAGCTGCACCCACTGCCTTAACGCGTATTCTTTAACAGAATTGGCTATGACTTGTATAACACGTCCACAGTTGAAAGCGTGGAGCACGTTTAGTAGATCACGTCTCGAACTCTGTACCTATCGATATATTATCAATTGGGCTGCTAATCGATTAGCCCGATGAAATTCATACCCAATAACCGAAAAATTATAACAAAAAAGCAAACTATTGCATGAATTAGTATAGTAACCCCTAGTGTAACAGCTGTAAGTTTTGATACCTCTGCTGGGTGCAATACAAATAGCCCATTGTGTAGCTTTTTGCTTAACTTCAAACTGAAATTAACATATTAAATATGTACGTATAAGAAGTTTTTAATCCGTTTCTCTACATGTATATTAATTAAACAGATTTGTAATTTCGTATTTCTTAGCATTCCTTCTTTCCAAATACAGAGAAGCAAAGAAAACACCAAAATCTGTTACTGTAAATACGGGTGTATTATCTAACACTACTCCCGTAATTAGGTATTTCATGAATCACATGGATGAAAACTGATATGAAAATATTTAAAAACAATAATGTGTGATTATCGAACGCAAAGTTAATCTCAGAATATTGAAATATTTGTGTAAAAGTTTGATGGATATTAAATTCAAATAAAGCAAACTTATAAATAATTGATCACGCACTTTTTCTTTGCTCGAGTATATTAGTGTTAAAACTGTGGTATGTTGAGAGAAAACTGATTTTCACAGTGTTAAGTAGGGTCCGCTTTCTAACTGGAGGCTCGGCAGGAAGAATCACGAAGTTCAAAGAAACTGGGCGTAACCAAGTGAAACAAAAGGAGAACAGTTTAGTTATTTGTGAAGATAAAAACAACTTGTGCGTACTTGAATTTGGAAGGTCGTCTTTTACTGATTTATTTAACCGATTTCCTACTTCTTCTCTTCGGATATTTTCCTTCAGCCAACTTACTTCAGCTCTTGTACATTACACTAATATGATCGACCATTTTCAGTCAACACAGTCATAATGGCGAGATATTTGTCTTATCAGTGAAGAACACTCCTGCCATCAACAATCTCTCACAACGCTCAGCATTATAATAATTCTTCCCAGGACAAATCAGGTTTTATCTCCAAATAATAACGAAATAATAAAACCAACTAGCAACAACGTTGCTCTTCCTTGCCGTATTATTGTTTGTTTTTTTAATTTCACGCAAAGCTACTCGAGGGCTATCTGCGCTAGCCGTCCCTAATTTAGCAGTATAAGACTACAGGCAAGGCAGTTAATCATCCCCACCCACTGCCAACTGTTGGGCTACTCTTTTACCAGCGAATAGTGAGATTGATCGTGAAATTATAATGACGTCACGGCTATAGGGCGAGCATGTTTGGTGTGACGGGGATTCGAGCCCGCGATCCTCGTATTACGAATCGAGCGCCTTAATCACTTAGTTATGCCGGGCTACGTTATGAAGAAACTATATAGGCTCAAAACAAACGAACTGTTTTCAAAGATTAACAAAAAAGTAGGAAGTTATATAAAGTTTCGTATGAATCCACCCTTCCTTCTCTTTCTGTTTCAAGCTTGTCCGCAAGTTGACAGATAAATTTAACTTTAAAACCAATTAACTTTATAAACAAACATGGTCAAAAAATGTATTACCTTTCACTTGTTCCCGTAGAAGTTTATACCCAACATAGGAAAAACAATCCTTAAATAAATATCAACAACCTACAAATAGACATTATTTAACTATAAAAAATACGCCTTGGAATATCGTGAAATCATAATAATGACAAAAAGAAAACCACTTGGAACACAGTAATATCAAATAGAAGGGAAAACCCTTCAACAAAAAAAACAAAACACCCATTTAACACAGTAATGAAAAGAAAACCTTTGGTAATACAATAATGAATAATATATTAAATTACTCTCAAACAATGAAACTACATAGACAAAAGTGCCTTTAATCTATCTATGTATATATAATGATCCAAATGACTGTCTATCACGCTTTCTACCTCCTGAACTATTAATCATATACACACACACAACTTTCAGGAAAATTACTCATTTTTGCAATTCTTAGAATTATATCGACACGTCAGTCTTCGTATGTGCTGAATGGTCAATTTGCGGGACAAAAAAACACAATTACTTAAAGATAAAAAAGTTCCTTTTTGTGTGACAATTTCACAAACACATACACAAAACAGAACTTTCTCCATTTAATGGTTGAAAGAAATATTTGCTCGGCATGGCCAGGTGGTTAAGGCACTCGACTCGTAATCAGAGGGTCACGGGTTCGAATTCTTGTCACACCAAACATGCTCGTCCTTTCAGCAGTGGGGGGCGTTATAAGGTGATGGTCAATTCTACTATTTGTTGATAAAAGCCCAAGAGTTCGCGGTGTGTGGTGAAAACTAGCTGCCCTTCCTCTAATCTTACATTACTAAATTAGGGACGTGTAGCTTTGCGCGAAATTCAAAACCAACAAACAAATAAGTATTTTAAAAATCGAAGCATGAATGGAAAAAATGCACAAAAAGATGAACGTATATTGTATGCTATTCAGTTTATGTTTCATACATGATTCAATTGTAACACGTCAAACAAACGTGCGTCTATTCTTATAACAAAGACACAGGATGCTATCTGCAGTGTTCGGCAATGGGAAAAGACCCCCTGACCTGAGCATCGTAAATCCTAACGGGATTTCAAGTGAATTAAATATCTCGTCCCCTGCTGGTATAGAAATAAGTCTACGAATTTACGACGCAAAAATCAGGGGTTCGATTCCCCTTGGTGGACTCAGCGGTGAGCCTGATGTGTCTTTGCTGTAAGAAAACCCACACGTATTAAATATCCCTCCTTTGACATTTATTTTAGAAATAAAAACTATTCACTTTGGTAGCGATATTTCTTGTCTTTAGTAAAACGACAAGGAACGGAGACATCCAGTGGGGGAAAAAATAACAACTCCAAGTGGCTATTTAGCAGAGCGGAGTACTGTAATGTGCTGGGTTCATGTGTAGCTATTTTTGCCAACAGTCGGTTTTCTTTGATTAAAAATAAACATACAATATTTCATTATTGAAATAACACATGAAATGATATAAAATGGTTGTAAGTCGCTCACTATACAATCATATTGCATATTTACTCTCACCTAAGAGATTGGGTTAACTTCATATTTGTTATTTATTCATCAATATTTTTAGAAAACTAATGTTAAATTGTTTCAGCAGGTTTCTGTTGGTATATAAATGATACGTGAGACAAAAATAAACCATCTAACAAAAATCACAAATGCGAAAGTATAAATAAACTCTTTAATCAAGAAAACTACACATTAATTTTATTTATATATACGTATGTGAAAGTTTTGAAGGTTATGTGCGTGTTTCTCTATAGAACTACAGTAAAGAGCTATTTAACAATAGTCAAACAAACCTATAGTTGTAAGCTTGTCTAGCTATGCCGTTTTTTATTATGTACATCACTTTCCAAAACGGAGTGTGGTTTAGAACCTAGCGATTAATAATCGGTTCGTAATTGGTAGGTCCAAACGTGTTTAGTGCCACAATTTAACCTTTGTGGGCGTTATAACTGTGACCGTTGATCATAGGCGGCGGGTATAAATAATTGGTTACCCCCTTTCTCTCGCAAACAACAGTAATTGGCGCAGACGTTTAACTCACGTGATGTGTAATGTGGAGTACAGATTCAAATGTAAGTCGTTTCTTTTATCATACTCGTATCTGATACGTAGTTGCTAATTTGGTTAAAATGTTCGAGTGTAGGGGTTGTTCCTGGTGTTTAAAATATATTAACTTATCCGTGTACATAGTATATAAGATATTTTGCAGAGATAATCTGAAGGAGATTTACATTAACAGACCGAATATTTGAGTTGTGATCTTCTATCTCATTGGCTAAAAAGAAATAAGATCTGTACGAACAGTTTATACACAGTTGATACTGATATTACTAAGCCTAACATTTTAATGAAGGTATGTTAATAACAGACATATAAACACCAAATGGAATATGAAACCAAGAGAGGACAAGAGCAAAGTCTAAACGAACACTAACGAGTTTGTTTGTTTTGAGCTCAAAACTATATAATTAACTGTGTGTGCCCTCTGTCCGCTGTAGGAAACATTATATAATAATGTTGTTTTATTTTCTTTTTCTCTTCGTTTACTTTGTTACAGCATAATGTCGTTAAATTTATTAAAGTTTGTTTGTTTGTTTAGGAATTTCGCACAAAGCTACTCGAGGGCTATCTGTGCTAGCCGTCCCTAATTTAGCAGTGTAAGACTAGAGGGAAGGCAGCTAGTCATCACCACCCACCGCCAACTCTTGGGCTACTCTTTTACCAACGAATAGTGGGGATTGACCGTCACATTATACACCCCCCACGGCTGGGAGGGCGAGCATGTTTAGCGCGACGCGGGCGCGAACCCGCGACCCTCGGATTACGAGTCGCAAACTTATTAAATGTTAGACAGATTAAATTATTTAATCAACTACTTTGTTATGATACAACACTTCCGCAAATTTAAATACCGATAAAACTGTTAAACCAACAATATCATAACACTTTAGTAAATATAAATACCGATAAAACTGTTAAACCAACAATATTATAACACTTCCGTAAATCTAAATACAGTGTAGTATTTGTTATTCGTATCATTTCTTAGTTTTGTTTAATTACATATTGTTGATTTGAAAGTTCTAAAGCATAATGTAAACTAAACCTTCATTCTAGGACGTGCTCTCTAATACACTGGTATGAATTCTGTGTTTCTATAATGTACAGTTCTTAAACAATGCACTTGGATCTTTTGTTTTCAGAGTGTACTGTTCGTGTTATACGGTAGGATTAGTTATTTTGTTTGTTTGTTTGTAGGTTGTGTTGTTGTACTTTTATTATAGTACGACTAAATTTTTTTTTTGTTGAATTTCGCGCAAAGCTACTCGAGGATTATCTGCGCTAGCCGTTCCTAATTTAGCAGCGTAAGACTAGAGAGAAGGCAGCTAGTCATCACCACCCACCGCCAAATCTTGGGCTAATCTTTTACCAACGAATAGTGGGATTGACCGTCACATTATAATGCCCCCACGGCTGAAAAGGCGAGCATGTTTGGTGCGACGCGGATGCGAACCCGCGACCCTCAGATTAGGGGTCGCACGCTTTAACCCACTTGACCCTTATGACTAGAAAGAACCTTCCACTTTGTCATTTTACCACTTAATTTAAACTTTAGTAGTGAGTCTCGTGATACTGGGAACGATATTTAAATACGTTATGATTAGGTGATAACTTTAGAGTACAGTATAGTTGAACATATAGGTCGTCTGAATCAACCGCACACATCCTCAAAAAAAAAGGAAGAGAACATTTCTAGAAAACACCAACATATCGTTACCAAGCAGTAGGGTGCTGCATTGAATCATCTCTGTTTGTTTTCTTTGACACTTCAATCCGATTAGGAAAACGGCGGATGGAAAACTTACAGAGAAGTAAAAGGATAATGTATTTCCTAAATCCGTACGTTTCCGCACGAAACCTTTATCTGTAAGTCTGCGATGTACCGTGACTTAACCGTGTCGTTTTCTTAATGGAAAGCTATGTTTAAAACCTTAAAACATCAGCAGAATGTTTCGGCATTGTTGAAACTGAAACTCGTAACAACGATGAAATGAACTCTGTAAATATTGTCATTCGGTTCCCGTTGTTATCTAACGCCCTAGTGGGCGTTTTTAATTGGATACCTTGATATTACTCATCATGAATTAATTCTTTAATCTTAGTTGACATAAGTACATTTTAAATTATAGAGTGCGTTGTTACGAATGTTGTTAATGTAATATTAAATATAGTTCTGATTTAAAAAAAAGCTAACGTTCGCTGTCGGGTGTAACATGGCTTTGCCACGCAATCCTAAGATGTCCAATTTTAACACAAGAAAACTATAAAAAACATAGAAATGTATAAGACTTTCTGTGTCGCTGCTTGTGACCTTTTAAAAAAGTATATTTTTACCAAATCCTGTGTAAATTGACGTTAATACTGCTAAGTGATTACAAAAGAACAAAAACACAAAATTATGTTTTTTATAGTATTTTGACTGCTATAAATAAAAAAAAACTAGAAAAATCCCACACATTGACAGTAAAAAAATGTTGGACTTCTCTGTTTATCTTTCTACCAAATCGCATGTGTGTTGGTCAAAATATGTTTGTCGGCGTGTTGGGCACTTAAAACTATACATATCTTGTGTTTATTTTTGTCTTGATTGTTGTAAATATGACTGTACAGGAGCCCAAAATTTATATTTTTGGTTTGTTTCAGCTCTTTGACCTCATAAGTTGGATTTGCCCATTTTGAGTCTTTTTAGGAAGGATCAGAACTCAGAAAAATTTCGAGAATTTTGGTGAACTGTTTGGCCATATTTAGTATTTCGGATTTGAGGTAAATATGTATTTCTACATGGCTAACACCCTGACTAAAAATAAATAGAAAAATGGCGAACTTGCCCATTTTTAGTAAATATAGGAGGTGAACATGCCACAAAAACATTTTTTTAAATAATTATTCCACAAAATTTCGACCAACTTACATGGAATTTGGTACAAAGATTTTGGTTTTTTACAAGTCTTATACATATACATACAAAAATGTAGAATATGTCCTTTTTTGGTCATTTTGCAAGATCAAAAGGTTATATAAACCCATAATGTTAGGTGGTTTTATCAATCACTTAGCCTTGTTTCGGCCAATATACATGAAGTTTGGTACAAAGACACTTCACTACAGACAAAATACATCAGTAAAAATGTTGGACATGCCCATTTTTAGTAACTATGGGTGGGTGGAAGTGTCAAGATGCCACAAAAAGCATAATTTTAAATAACTACTCGTCGTATTTGGACCAATTTGTATGATATTTTGTACAAATAATACTTTTAACAGGTCCCAAACAGATGCCTGGACAATTTTGGAATGTTTATCTTTTTTCTCAGGTTTTTTTTTTAGCGAAGACAGTACGATTTAGGGTTTTTTTCATGAACTATTCATATGTGCGCCAACCAACTTAATAGAAATCCCATCCAGCGGTATAGACAGTGTTCGATTTATCTGTGTTTCTCACGATTATCTAATGTCAGAATTAACTCCATTGGAGTTGCGTGACCGAGACATGATGAGTTCGTTTGTTTAAAATTACAAGAGTAGCTTTTCTGGGGAGTATAAAAAATCAAAACTGCTTCTTTGGAAATGTTTTTGATTCTATAACTTAGAAAGTATCTATAAGTTAGGCCCGGCATGGCCAAGCGTGTTAAGGCGTGCAACTCATAATCTGGGGGTCGCAAGTTCGTATCCCCGTCACACCAAACATGCTCGCCCTTTCAGCCGTTGGGACGTTATAATGTGACGGTCAATCCCACTATTCGTTGGTAAAAGAGTAACTCAAGAGTTGGAGATGGTTGGTGATGACTAGCTGCTTTCCCTCTAGTCTTACACTGCTAAATTATGGACGGCTAGCGCAGATAACCCTCGTGTAGCTCTGCGCGATATTAAAATACAAACGAACTATTCTTGTCTGCCCGTAATAATGGGATATAGTAGTGGTACACCCATCGTCTCAAAGTACAGTGTGCAAGTTTTACGGCAATGGGATGTGAACACTCTGATTCACAACTAGCAATAGACCACAATCGTCTCAACTTAAATAGGATTAAAAGTTCTTATTTCTGTTAATTTAATAACACAAAAATTTGAATATTTTTATTTTTGCCAAACATTAAAAGCATTCTAGTTGGAATGTTAAAAACCTACTGATTGTGGGTTTTTAAGAATTAAATAGAAGATGTCTCAAGATTAAATACGAAAATAAAATATCCGAAAACAGAAAGTTCTAATATATTACAGAGAACCCTCTGACCTCCTCATCTGAAGATCATTTGATATTTGGGCCCGGCATGGCCAGGTGGGTTAAGGCGTGCGACTCGTAATCGCGTCCCTGTCGCGCCAAACATGCTCGCCCTTTTAGCTGTGGGGGCGTTATAATGTGACGGTCAATCCCACTATTTGGTGGTAAAAGAGTAGAATACTTCTCAACCCAAACGAGCCGTTTTTGCATATACATTTCTCAACAAGTGGGTTTCTCGACATCACTGATTACCTTTCCTCTAGTCTTACACTGCTAAATTAGGGACGGTTAGCGCAGATAGCCCTCGAGTAGCTTTTTGCGAAATTCAAAAAACAAAAACAAACAAGCAAACAAACATTTGATATTTGAATGTATTTATATATAATTTTATGTATGTCCCGTGCGTGTAAGTTGTCTTACAGTCTTATACCAAATTGCTGTAACAAGTTTTTCATATCTTATGTTTGCTGTATCCGTTAAAGCCTAACCTAAAACAGTAGTCTTTACGCCATAAATAATGAAATGTAGTAATTCATAAAAAAAGAAAGAAACTCGTGCAACGTTGCGCTTATAACGTGATGGTGCATGAACTTTGCCGTAGCCACTGTACAACGTTGTTTATACTAATACGATATATTTATATTATAATAAATATTTCCTACTTATACCTTCAATACACTTCTCTACTTTTAAATACAAACGGCCATCTTGTCATGATTGGATTTTTTTATACAATTCATGGCACGATCATCGGTATAGTAGTGTTGATGTATAAATAATATTTATAAATTATTATACAAATGTATCTGAAATTATTAGGGTTTCCCTGACTGCTGATCCTTATCAAATCGTTCCCTTGTTTCAGACATGTAGCTCCACCTCCTCGCGTAGTAGGTGATGACGTAATTGCGTTGCTTGGTGTCCACAGTTCGTCGTTCCTAACAAGTAGATGACAACCGATTGCGAAGTAAGACGAAGCTTTATAGAAATCAGTGTGTGAGAACGTTATGAACAGAGAAGGGAAGTGACATGGTTAATTTCAGTCAACGCTGCAGTGACGAATTAGCTCATATTGCAGGAAATAATTATTAAGGAGATAGTGATATATATTTTATTAAATTAACATAACCAAGTTTGACTTCAACGTTTCTTAGCGTTTTTCCAGTCAAGGCCAAAACATTTATAATGAAGAGTTTTGATTCACCGGGGGTCGTCACACCGCTTGACATGCACGTGTTGTATTTATTGTAAACAATGTTGGAGAGGGTATGCATGACTTCTCAAGACGAGATTTTGGACTTTTATAAGTTCGTATGCAGAGCATTAAGTAGTTGTCATTCCTCTAGTAAAGCAGTAATGTAACGTTGTCACAAGAAGAGAAAGCGTTATCGTAGTGGTCAATCAACTAGCAGGTCAAAAGTCACGTATTTGAACTTCTAGGTCAGTGAAAGTACCGCACTATTGCTAGGACACTTAGTGAAAAGAAACAAACCAACAATGGCAAACGTGTCTTTGGAGTCGTTCTTTTTACACCTCGTGAACAAAGTGGAAAATATCCGCTCAAACTTCAACAAGAAAAAAACTATGAAAGAAGAGGTTCGAACCCTGGAGTTTTGGCGATCCATTATAGCCGAGTGTTTGGCAACTTTCTTTTACGTGTTCTTACTATGTGGAGCCCACATATCATGGCCAAACGTTGAACGCACCAACATACTGGTTAAATCATTCACCAGTGGCCTGGCTATCGCCACACTCGTCCAGTGCTTCGGCCACATTTCAGGAGCTCATGTTAACCCAGCAGTGACACTTGCGATGGTCTTAACCCAGAAGATTACCCCACTCAGGGCAGTTCTTTACGTAACCTCGCAATGTGGTGGAGCCATAGCTGGCGCAGCCCTCCTGTACGGGTAAGTTTCTGAAAAAAACTGATGTAATAGCTCTGTTGTCATCTGATGAAAAGAGGTAGACACGTTGTTTGAATTAAACTTCTATTAAAAGTCACTTGTAGTGTTCAAACGTTTATAAAAAAAAAAAGTACTTCTTGAAATGAAAAATTACCTAACGTTAAAGCTTCAGATATGAATCACGTGTTTATATCTTTTGACATGTTTGATTTATGTTAAATTAAAGACTGTGAGAAACTGGTGTTCTTTTACTAACAAGAATAGTTTTTTACAGAAAGTCTTATACGACCATCACAGTTTATCTCATAGCATTAGACAGGGGTTTATGGGTTATATATTACAGTGGTAAATTTCGGTGGTCAGTTGGCCAGTTAAAAGATAAAACTTAATATTCCGTGAGAAAGTTTTAAGCGTAGTGCAAATATTTTACTGTGAAACAACGTAAGTTTCAATTTATTATTTAGTTTCTCACTATTCTGTTCAATAAAAAGCGAAATGCATTCTACACGATCACTTTTGAAGTTCTAATTTGTCACACAACACGTGATTAGACTGTGTATTAGAGCTCTGGATTTCGGAGTTGGCGATCCGGGTTGATATGACAATATATTCCTTACTATTCAAGTTGTTGGTCTCGTTTGTCGAATTTCGTGCAAAGCTACTTTTTGCGTTAACCGTTCTTAAAGGAGAATTTTCAACAAATTTAATAATTGCCTTAGAAACTGTACTTTGGTTAGGTATAATTCCTGTGTAGTTGCCATATTTTTAAACACTTTAGTTTTTGAGTAAAAAATAAAACAAAATATGCGGGTTCTCGAACTCAAGTTCCTCTCGGTCGTTCGGCTGTTTCCGTGACGTTTTACAACTATGACGTAATAGTTGCCAAACACACTTCGTTGCGCACCGACCATTTTGTTCCTTTCAGTGCTGGTGGTTTATGTAAATCTATCGGTGCTTTTTTCGGATTACATACTTTGTGAGACTATTTTTTGTCTTGATATTGCTACTTTATCTTTGTTTCATGATAACATGGTTTTGCGTTGCTTATATTTGTAAAAACGGTTTGGCCTCGGGCAATAGCTTCTTTTCGTTTCCGTGCAAGGAGAAGGAACCGGCAAGGTGGCGACAGTGGGTGCGGATGGTCAATAGGAAGAACTGGACTCCTTCACACCATGCAAAGCTTTGTTAAGATCACTTTGAACGCTCATGTTTTGTGTCGGATCCCACTGTTTTGAATTCCGTGGGTTTCAAGTAGGATCATAGTTTTGGATAAACAGTTTCTTTAATTGTAGGTTAAACTCAAATATACTATTTTATGTTTAACTGCATCTTGAACAATACACACTCGTGACTTGGCTCCTCATCATTCAAGTCAACAAATTCATAGTATGATGCTTCCAAGACATCGATATTCAGGCAATTTCCATCAAAGCCTCGAGTCTGGGTAATGTACTCTTCATCTTGTAATCGGTTTGACACCTTGTCGTATGAGCGACAATAAACGCATTTTCTCCTGGTTGGCATCTGCTTGCATAAACCACACCTACACCTTGCACAAACATACGGTATATGTCATATAAGTTATACATTTAATATTTACCATAAATGTATAATTGAAATTCATTTTGTTATGAGTCATAAATACACGGTACAATGATTGTGGAATGAGCGAGTATTAGTTACCATGGTCGGCAAAGTATAAACAAATAAAACTCAGTCTGTGATACCAATAATTTATAAACACCAGACAGGTTTCGAGATGCTTAAAATTGCACGTGAAATAATACAGACCATATTTGTTGTCATGACTTAGGCTTACCATTCTTCCAATGGAGGTATGATCGACTCGCAACCGGCCTGGGCTCTATCAGTATCACTCACAGTTCCGCTACTCTCGCTCGTGGAACTGTCCTTATCACTAGAACTTGTCAGATCCGTGTCAAAAGTAACTGTCCTAGGTTCGTTCAGAGTAGGTTCGAATTGATATGGCGCTACTCGATACTGTTCAGAACACAAAGTCAAAACAGACTCCGCCTCTGTTTCTCCGTATGCACTGGCCATGTTTATTTACATTTAACGCGCTAGCGTTGGCGGTTTGTTTGGCAACTATTACGTCACAGTACTTTTCCTAGCAGCAAACGTTAAAACTAAAACGTTCGGATTGCCGCTCAGAAAGGACTCTTTCTGCACTGAGTTCTACGTTTCATTTATTAGCACATAATTTTTATAAAAAATGTGAACCTGCAAAATTAATCTGTATGAGTAGTTCTTTTGACTGCAAAGTTTTCTTTTTTCTGTAAAATTCATCTTTTCTTAGAATTGAAACAGACTGTCAACATCACCCAACGCCATCTCGTGGGCTACGTTAATCAAACAGTATAATTTTACCGTCACCGTTATAACGCACCCACGGCCCCAAAAGGCCAGTAGTCCAGAATTAGGAACAACTTAACATCTTTACCATAGTAACAAAATTTCTTCAAAATCTTAACATTTTGGACACATGTGGAGTCATTTGGCTAAAACAAAACTAAGGTATGTAAAAACTGGAAGATTTGTTACGTCCCAAAATAGTTTGCTTTTTTTTTTTTAACAGAGAGATACAAACCGGACGTACTGTTGCCAGAACTTTAAGGTTTGTTTTAAATTTGTGATTATGAACTGTCAGTTGCTGTAGTTGTTTTTTATCAAAGCCGCTCAACTCCATCTATCCATCAAAAGCCTATGGTATACTATGCTTTATGTTTAACCTTGTTTTATCTACGTTATGAAAATGATAAAATGTATCTTATCTAAACTATTTTATGGTCAAAAACACGGGAACGAGATTATATATACTTTGAAGTGGTATACAATGATAACAACGGTTGTGTAACTTAATCCAGTTCATTGCAGTATATAGAATGATTTTTTTATATAGACGTAATTACAGTAAGGAAAAAAACCAGGCCTATTCAGTTCTATTGTATCCTGTTTTTAATCTACAATCTGTGTTTGAATTTAGAGTGAGTATCTGTTGAATTTAAGACGTTACAAACGATTGTTTAACCTCCTAAGTAGGCTTAATTTGTTATAATATCTTTAACGCGAGGGTTTGACCATGTGGTACAGATTTGATTTCGGTCTGTCTGTTTGTAATTAAGTACAACGATACACGATGAGCTATCTGTGCTCTGTTTACCACTGGCATCAAAACCCGGTTTACAGTGTTGAAAGTCCGCAGACATGCATGCCGCTGTGTCACTCGAGGTGCTTGGATTTCGGAGCTGGGTTAACACAAAAATATTCCTTGCACTTTAAGCTATAGGTGTGTTATAAGAGTGACTGTAAATTCCATAACTTGGATGTTAGGATGTAAGTATTGTAAAGTATTGTTTATTGACTGTCTTTCCCCAGTTTAGTTATTCAACATTAAGAAAGGCCTCAGTAGCTTTGCCGCAAATATAATAATAATTTATTTCAATTCCGGTTGTCTTATTTAATATTATTTTTTCGGATTTTCTATAAACAACTCATGTCTCTCTCTCTCTAGCTCTAACTATGTAAACAATGTTTAAATTTTGTTGATTTTTTAAATTTTTGACATAAATCTTGATATATTTATAATGTTCTATAATGTTCTAGTTTAATTAAACTGTAACTCCTTTATTTAGATAAAATTAAAATATAACTCCTTTCCTTCAGTTAAACTGTAATTCCTTCCTTCTTTAGTTAAACTGTAATTGTTTCCTTCGTTAGTTAAACTGTAATTGTTTCCTTCGTTAGTTAAACTGTAATTCTTTCCTTCTTTAGCTAAACTGTAATTATTTCCTTCTTTAGTTAAACTGTAATTTCTTCCTTCTTTAGCTAAACTGTAATTCCTTCCTTCTCTAGTTAAACTGTAATTCTTTCCTTCTTTAGTTAAACTATAATTCTTTCCTTCGTGATTCTGGTCTGTTATTTGATTAACTGCGGAAATGTTATTACATATAGTTGTATGTGTTACTAAACATTCATTTTTAACACTAGTGTGAGAATAAAAGGGTTAATAATACTGGCTTTGAGGATTCGTGGTTCGTGCCATGCTACCTCAAAAACACACTCCTCAATTTGGAGCAGTGAGTGCGGTAGAAAAGCTGCAATAAAAATCACATTATTTGATTAGAGTAGCCTATTAATTGACAGTTGGTGTTGCTGATTAGCTACCTTCACTCTGAAGTGCATTAGATTCGTCATCATGAATGTGCTAACCAATAAAGAAACAAACAAAAAAAAACAAAGCCGAGCCAATGCTATTCCGATTGTTATGGACGAGACATAAGTAAAACAGTGAACTCGTCAAGATGGCGGAACAAATATACCAACAGAATCTTCTTAAAATATCGTGTAACAATGTTTCAGAAACGTTTTTTTATGGTTTTATTTACAACAGCACTGTTCGCATTATAATTTCCTAGTCACACCACCAGGGTTATTCCTGGAAATAAATGTTGGATTGTTTTCACATCTTCTGCGAAAAATAAAATAAATAAGGAGGGTTAATTAGTGCCATACTGATGTTTGATGGCGTCTTGTGGAAAGTACCTCTCGCGCTACAAGCGCTACGGCCCTGGGCCTAACGGATTGTTCGCCATATTGGGAATACTAACTTGCCGTTTCCAGGTCGTTCTGCTCACTAGCGATATGGCGATAAGTCTACAGAACTGCGACTCTAAAATCCGGGTTTCAGTATCCGCGTGGGCAGAGCACAGCTAGTCCATTCTGTAGTGATACGTCATCACAATCATCTGCTGAAATAGAACATCCAGAAAATGTTTTGGCAAATCGGACTATTTCTTGCTTGTAAGTTCGCAGTTAGGGCCTGCTATGTGCATTTAGCACTAATTGTAACGTTTCGCGAAGTTCTCAAATAAACAGTCCAAAAAATACGAGAAAAGAATTACATTCTTTTACTTTTATAATTTTTTAAGGGAAACTCACGAATGTTTTACAGAAGTATTGTAGAACGAAAAGCTAAATTTCGTGTTGGTGTATCTAATGGCTTAAAATAATAAATATCAGACCAAATTGAGTAATTCGAGATAATCTTATGATGAAGTATTATAAAGGTAGCCAGCTGCTATCAAAGCATCGTTCAACGGTTGTATTTTAATTTGAACATTCCTCGTTTTACCACTATAGTCCAGAACCTGTTCGACTTGTTTTCTTTTCCTTTTCTTTTTTATGTTCAAGTGAAAATAATTATCGCGCACGTGCATTAAGTTAGTGAAGTTAACAAAAACAAAAGCAAACTTGTATTTAAGCTCTATAATATAAATATGGTAATTGTTTTATGGCTATAAAGTTTGCTTCTGTTAAATTATATTTAATACATAGAGGAATGAAACTTTAATTGTTCGTGTGTTATTTTAACACATAGATAAAACGCAGTTTTAACGGGTGCTTTACGTCTATTGGGTGCGTTCGTGCGTGCTTCAGTTGAGTTTATATCGATATTTATTTGTCTTCTGGGTTTTGTTTGTTTGTTTTTCTTTTACTACGAAGCTACGAAATAGGCTACCTGCGCTCTGTTCACTATGGAGGAATCGAACCCCGGATTTTAGCGCTGTAAATCCTTAAACATACCGCTGAGCCACTGGAGGTCTTATTCTGTGAGATTAAAGTATTAAACCTTGCTAACACATTAGAACTTTAATTCACATATATTCTCCAGAGATGACCGGTACTAAAACTGTAAACAAACAAAAGATTGGTCATTCACAGACAGTTTACCTACAGCTGTACTTACATGTTTTGTAGGTAATCACAAAACTACTAAACCATGGGTTTATTTGTGCTGTGTCCTCTATGAGTGTGTGTGTATTTTCTTATAGCAAAACAACATCGGACTATTTGCTGACCCCACCGAGAGGAATCTAACCCCTGATTTTTGCTTTGTAAATCCGTATACTTACCGCTGTACTAGCTGTGAGCGCCCTCTACGACTATCGAACCCCAGTTTTTAATGTTATAAGCCTTCAACTTTACCGATGAACCACTAGGGCTTAACGATATATACATGTTGTGTAATATGCTTGTAACTAATTATTTAGTGTTATTATCCTATATATTGGTGAAATACCAGAACTGTTACAACACTAAAATCAGGGGTTCGATTCCTCTCGGTGGACTGAGCAGGTAGCCCGATGTGGCTTCGCTATAAGAAAAATACACACACACTCACACACCAGAACCGTGAATACCAGCATTTTATAAATATATTAGAATTATTCAAGAAGTTAATAACATTTTCCTCGTACGGAAATAATTTATTAATTTGATTACACATATCAATCAGACAAAAGGAAAAAGTGTAAGCTAGTTCGTTTTGTTTGTCTTTATTGTTCTAATAGATGTTTATTTGTTATTCTTATTAGCCGCGGCATTTTGGCTTGTAGAACGTCTCTGAAATTTTTGTTTTTTCGGTGCAAACGTTTAGCTCATAACTCCGTCATCTCGTGGCCGATCTGATATCTAATCACAATTTTGGACTCTGAAGGTCAAACCCTTTTGATTGACAAATTGGACCACGCCCAAGGTCTTATAGATTAAGTTACTCTAGTTCCCTCCAAAATAATTTCAATTTGAGGGTAGGCTGATGAGTAATAAACTGGAATTCGTGATGACGAGAAACCCTCTTGAAGTAAAACTGTATCGCAAGACGGCTGGTATGGGTAATAAAACTTTGATAAAAATAAAGTAGAGAACAACGTTTAGACCTTCTTAGGTCATCTTCGGGTTAACAAAGAGAGTTTGCGACTGACCGTTGCCGGGCACATATCTTAGGGACGAGAGTGTAAACGGATACAGGATTGTAGGGGGCGTTGCAGTATATATTAGGTTATTAATTAGTATAGGTATAAAGGTTTGACTTTATGTCGGTTTAATTTCGGTTTGAGTCGTTGCATAAGTAGGGCTTTTTTAATTTTGCGTTTGTTTACATTTGTTTCCCTACTTAGTAGCTGGATGTTTTATATAGTTATGTTGTGTTTATTTGATTTGCAGTGTTTTAAAACTGTGAAGAGTTTTGTTGTCGTTGTTGTTCTTTGAATCTGGTTTCCATTTTTCTACTTGTTTCTCCAATATAGAAGTCGTGGCAGTTGTGGCATCGTATTTTATAAAATATCTTGGTGTTGTGTTTGTCAGTGTAGTTTTTACATAATATGAACTTTAATTTTATACCTGGTTTTTGAACAGATTTGGTGTTCACTAGAATGTTGTGTTTTCTTATAAGATTTTCCAAATGTTGGTTATTTTTTCGCTGATGTCGGGAACATGTGGTATGCAGTAACGTAAAGTTTTGTAGTTTGTTGTATCTTGAGATTTATTGTATAATTTATGTGTAATTTTTACCACGGTTTTTGGAGGAAATTTCTTGATGTTGATGAAGTATTGTTTTATCGGCTGAGCACAGTTTTATGGCTGTGTTTATTTGGTTTCTTAATATGTTGAGTTTTTGTTTTGTTTCATGTGGTGAGTCCCATTATACGAGAGCTCCAAGCTTGGTATTGCTGGCGCAAGAAACAAAAAGGTCTCATAGATCAACTTACTCTATTCCTGCCTAAAATACTTTCCAATACCGCGGCTATTGAGAATTCAATTTTGTTTACTTTTAAGTCAAACGCGCTAATACTTGCAACTGGACAAGTCTCGCACAGTAGAGGGCGGGACAGTCTGTTATTAACACCTTTACGATAATGCTACTAGAAGGTGAAAGTGGACTCACTTTGTTCATGTACGAGATAAAATGAAGGTATAACGAACATAGTACTTTAGAAACGACTAAGAAGTTTCGTAAGCAAAAATCATAGGCCTTAAACTTTTCTCAGTTACCTGTACTAAGCGTGGTAAAAAGACGCCACCTTGGTTGTCCGAAGAGAAAGTGTACACGAATATCTCCAGTGTAGTAATTACAAGAATTATACAGATTAATTATAATACCTAAATGTAAAGATGAGAAAGAAGGAAAGAACAAACCGAGCAGTTTCTAAATGTTTGTTTATTGTTCATTTAAATACGCGCACCAAACTTAGATTAGAAGTCAGAGAAATAAGTAAAATATAAATTTTTATTAACAAAATGAACGCTTATGTTATATTTAATGCTGCAAAGAACTCGTATGCTATTTGAAATTGGTAAAGAAATACACACCGCAATGAGTTTAAAAGCACACGGCCTGGCGTGGTCTCGTGAATAGAGCGCTTCACTGGCAATTTGAGAATTATGGATTCGAATCCTTTATCACACCAAACATGATCACCCTTTCAGCCGTAGAGGAGTTATAGTGTTATAGTCAATTTTACTATTCAATCTACTTAACCGGGTCTCTGTTGTAAACAAAATACACTTGTCCACAAACTTTATTGTAATCACTTCCCCACACTAAAATCCAAGAACATGAAACTTAAAATAAATATTCTACGGTACCTAAAAATACGCCAAACATTGTTGTGAATCGTTTTTATTCAGGAAATTCAACCTGTTAAATATTTTCACTAACTTTGAAAGTGGAAGGGGTGAAATTAATACTTCCATTTTATGTGTTGTTAAAGAAAACGGAAGTTATTTCCTGTACTCCAACTCCAATGTAAAGAATATATATAGGCCTAGCATAGTCAGATAGATTAAGGCGGTCGACTCATAATTTGAGGATCGCGAGTTCGAATCCCCGTCGCACCAAACATGCTCGCGCTTTCAGCCGTGTGGGCGTTATAATATGACGGTTAATTCCACTATTCGTTGGTAAAAGAGTAGCCCAACAATTGGCGGTGGGTGGTGATGACTAGCTGCCTTCCTTCTATTCTTACACTGCTAAATTAGGGACGTGTAGCTTTGCGCGAAATTCAAAACAAACAAACAAAGTATATATATGCTGATGAAGCCTTATTCAAAAAATATTCGTGAACAGTTAATTAAACATATTTTCAGCATTTTCATTCGCAAAATAAGACTAGTAAGAAGTCAAGAATCTTGGGTCGTACTATTAAACTAACAACAAACCTTGTTACTCTCCAAACAGTACGTTTCTTCATACTTTAACTGCAATTCTCAATAATTTCTTTAAAAAAAATTCGCGTCTTATAAACCTTATTCACACTTCTTTCTTTTTCATACATCGACTAAACACTAAGTTTTATGTATTTAGTGCCAACGATACAAAAGATACTCTGTGTTAAGCCTTTAAAAATTACTGCAAGAAATATCAGACCATTAATCTTCCTTAGGATGTTGATGGTTTGACTTTTATTAAGTGAGCTGTTACTGAATGACGATGGCGCAGTTAGTCCAGTTGCTTTGTGCCAATAAACACTAAACTGACTGACGTGAATTACGGATTCCTCTCAGACTTCATGATACTGAATGGCAGTGTTAAGAACAGCGTAGTTCTATTTGATATCATTGCACTTCTACTGTGGCTCTCAACTCTACCTTTAGTTAAGTGCTTCACGTTTTTACCTGTCGTACACATAGTACATTTTGCTGTAACCCAGTCTCTATACTCTGTTTTTAACGGTTGCTGGTGAAGTTTCTTGTTAGCGAATCACAGTTGCCTATTTGAAAACTTTACAGTTACTATAACATTACCAATAAAAGCTTTAAACGTTATACACATGGAAATAAATGGAGGTGTGTATGTAGCACGTAAAATAAAAACCTTCTTCGGGCGGCTAACGATAATAATAACAAGTAACACTAAAATTACCTTCACGGAAAATGACAAAGGATAAATTTAAAGCTATAATTTATTCTTGAAATATTACTGGCTTATAAAGTGGAGCCATTTAAGTAATTAATAACCTCCAGAAGTTTTTTATACTTCATAAAGTAGAGGATATTTATTGTTTATAAATTTATATTTTATAAATTATAAAATTTCTTTATTTTACAAAGTACAAACTGTTAGAATTATTAATTATTTCAAATGCTTCCATTTGTACTTACTTCTTACATAGGATTCCATGTTTTTATAGAATTAAATAACAGCTGGTTGAAACGATTTTCAAACAGTGATTTTATACAACTGAAGTCGTAAACTGGTATCGTACAGTCTCGTTTTATTTTCTAACACGTAAATCTAAACAGTATTCAACAGATATGCTTCATGTGTTTCTAAAAATCTTTATGTGTTGAAATATTATTATTATTTTGGTGTGGAATATTGTAATGACATTTTTGTCTACAAGGTTTATTATCATTTACTGTTGTATGCAACACCATGAACTTATAGTATCTTCTCCACGTGGCACGTTTTATTGTTGTATCTTAACACTTGATCTTACGTTATCTTCTCCACGTGGCACGTTTTATTGTTGTATATTAACACTTGATCTTACGTTATCTTCTCCACGTGGCACGTTTTATTGTTGTATCTTAACACTTGATCTTACGTTATCTTCTCCACGTGGCACGTTTTATTGTTGTATATTAACACTTGATCTTAAGTTATCTTCTCAACGTGGCACGTTTTATTGTTGTATATTAACGCTTGTTCTTATATTATCCTCATCATATTGCAATATACATGTAATAGGATTTACTTAAATAAGTGAAGGTATTAACAGGGACAACTCTCAATGTTAAATTAAATGAAAAAATGTGCTATGAAACAAAATCACATAACACTTGAGTTACAATAACGTTAGGAACAAATACACACATTTCAAGTAATACTTGTTGACAAAGACGAACCTCGTGTAACGCGTTCGAATACTGTTAGTGAAAATGAGTCGAGATAATTATCTACCCTCAGAACAAATTCAACTAACAATAGAAGTAAAAGAATTTAGTTGTTGAAAAACTAGAAGTCGTGCAACTTTGTAAATTATGAAAAATAAATAATTTGTCCTAATCGTTTTGACTGCCACATCCTTGTATGTGGTTCAGAAAGTCCTGACTCAAGATCACATGGATGACAGAACTTACATAGGTAAATTTCTCATAGGACGGGCCCTGGCATGGCCTGGTAGTTACGGCGTTTGACTCTCAATCTAGGAGCCACGGATGCGAACCCTCGCAATTTCAGCTATGGGGGCGTTATTATGATACGGCCAGTATCACTTTTCGTTGGTAAAGGAATAGCCCAAGAGTTAAAATGGTTGTTGTTTACTAGCTGCTTTCCCTCTATTCTGTCACTGTTTAGTTAGAGATGGCTAGTGCAGATAGCCCTCGAGTAGCTTTGCGCAGAATTCAACAAAACACAAAAACTCATAGACCGGTGTTTTTATCTTTCAATTTTTAAAGTTTCTCAACATGTCTCGTGTGTTTCTCAAATTTGTGTAACGGATCCAACTAGATTTTCCCCTTATTTTAGTTCTACAGATAAAAGCAGATTAAAAGCCTTTTCTCTAGTTCTCCGATAATGTCCGACTAGTGAAGCAGAATCTTATAAACATCTGAGAAACCGTCTCAAATTACTCAGGATTTGAAATTTTCTCTGAGCAATCCACCTGAGTGCTTTATTGTATTAGAATGCTGAGTTAATGTGAAGTATTGTGTTTTTCAATGATTGTGACAACGAGAAGGAAGGTGGCACCACGAACATATAGGAAGAACATTTAATTATGAATGAAATTAGTGAATCAAAGTATAAAGAAGTCCCAGTATAGCTAGACGGTGAGGGTCGCGGGTTCGAATTCCCCTCAAACCAAACATATTCGTCTTTTTAGGCTTTGGAGCGATATAATGTTACAGTCAATTCCACTATTCGTTGGTAAAAGAGTAGCTCAAAAGTTTTGCGGTGGGTGGTGATGACTAGCTGCCTTTCCTCTAGTCTGTCATCCATAAATTATGAAAGGCTGGAGCAGAAAACCCACGTGCAGCTATGCGCAAAATTCAAACCATTCATTGAAATTTGTTGTTTTGTGAATCCATTAGAAACTTTGGGCGTTTCTAAGGTCGCTCAACAAGATAACTTATTTTTCACATTCGAAATTACAATTTCTATTACTTAAAAGCAGAACTCATTTAAGAATATGAACAACTTAGTGGACCGTCGAGATAATCAGATTAAAATAAAAAGAAAACATGAAAATATTTTTAATTTGTTTTTTCCATTATTGCAGTTTTACTTTGTTTTTGAATTTCGCGCGAAGCTACACGAGGGCTATCTGCGCTAGCTGTCCCTAATTTAACAGTGTAAGATTAGTCATCACCACCCACTGTCAACTCTTGGTCTACTCTTTTACCAACGAATAATGAAATTGACCGTCACATTATGACGTTCCATGACTGAAAGGGCGAGCATGTTTGGTATAACAGGGATTCGAACCCGCGACCCTCGGATTGCAGTTTTAGTAACTCCTCTTAATTTTTTTTTAGTGGTAAAATGACACAAAATACACAATGCAGTATAATAGGTCTGTAACAGAAAGTCATTATTATACATTTTGAAATCACTGGCTTGTATCCGTTACAGATATTTTTTAAAGTTAAGATGTACTTAAAGTTAATTTCATTAAAATTCAGAGATCAAAGTCCATAACTCTTCTTCTATTAGGATGAGAGAAACTGGAACCCATAAAGAGGAAATGGAAATATTTTTGCTCTATTGTTTAATGTATATAACTGTAAAGAAACACTATCATATGTTTGTGATCAAACTGAAAGGATACGAGAACAATAACTATGTTGTTGTCGATTTTATTGTTGTTCTCGTGTCGGCTGTGCAGTGATTGGAAGTTTAACCAGGATTTATTGCCTTTAGCTGGTTGTTACCAAACTGACCTTGTAGTTAGAGAAATTGTTACGTTGAAAAAATTCATTTACGTATATACACGCGCGCACAAGAGCTGGCAGGAGGCATTAATGTAAAAGAATGATTTGCGCAAGTGGGACTGCGCAGCGACTAAAGCGCCATCTATCAAAAGTCTTCTGGTTCGGAAATTGTATATCCCTGCTCAGTCAAGCGTATTTAACTTTAAAAGATTCAATTAAACTGAATATTTATTTTCGGCCTGTTAGGCGATGGTTTGGGTATATGACCTTAGGGTGTTTAGAAGTGATGTGTTAGACCCCTCTTTATCCCCTTAGTAGGTAGGATCTGTAAGTAAAGTGCATTGTGGGATATCATTAGTCGTTTTGGATCAGTTACCGTCCAGCTTATTATTACTGACAACTTCACTCTAGCTGTTTTCACTTGTCATTTGCTTCAAAGTAAGAGTGGGGACAGTTTGTGTGCTTCTGGGGTATACGGGTATACATACGGGTATTTTATTCTTGAAAAAAGTGGGGTGGGACATATCACTCTTAAAATAATGTGCCTGTAGTTTCAAGAACGTGCTGGTGTTTTGACATAAAGCGCCATAAACTGCAATTTGCTGCAACTCCAAATTTGGTTCACTTAAATCTGTAAAAGGTTTTAACAACGAAACGACGAAATTAACCGGGAAAGTTACAGTTTAAAGCGCTTCGTCTGGGAAACGATATTATTTTTATCTCCTGCAGAAAAAATTATTAACTGAAGGATATTTTAGTTTGTATGTAGTACAAGCACAAAACCTACATTATGGGCTATCTGTGATCTGCCTACCACAGACATGGAAACCCGGTTTCTAGCGCTGTAAGTTTGCAGGAGTACATCTGTGCCACTGGGGGGGGGGGACATTCGAGTATGAAATACTGATCGTGTGTAACGCGTTTAGAAAAGGTCCCTCTGCTTTGGAAGCCCCCACCGTATATTACAAAATTTTTTTGTTTAAAATACAAGACAAATTTGCAACCGACATTAGCATTTCAAGGAAACTACCGTAATGGGATACTGATGTTTTGTTGTTGTTGTTGAAAACGTAAGTATAAATAATACTAATATTTGATTTTCGCATATAGATAGATACTCTTTATATATATATATTTGGGCTTCAGAGGAACAACAGACAACCTGTGGAAAATACTGAGGGTATTTTTTTTTTGTTACGATTACACGTTATCCACCCACCTTTTTTAACATCACCAAAATAAGCGCTCATAAAGTTTCGATACCAACTCATTGTATAACTTAAAGCATAACAACAAAAAATCATCAAAATCAATTATAAAAATTGGTTTCTAATTCCAAAATCTTCCTCCTCTGGGACAGCGGTAAGTTTATGGATTTAAAACGCTGAAATCAAGGGTTCGATTTCACTCGGTACTATGAAAAACATACGAGCACAATTCTAAAATCAGTTACTTTATAACTGGACGTATAAATATTATTAATAAAGACTGGTGACACATCTTAAACCCGACTTTGTTTTTTTGAGTTATTCCCTAAAAGCGTATTTACCACCCTCTTAAAAACACCACGCCAGTTTTTTGTTGTTTTTTTGGGAGAAGCAATAATTATCTTTTGCAATGAATTTTTTCACCCTCTTCCTTTTGTATAAAAATCAGTTTGACTAGAGGTAAAGGTTAATGAGAAACAATGAATTGAATCGTCGCATTTGTTCTCTTTAAAAAACAAGCGAATAACTTCGCTATAGGGCCCGGCATGGCCAGGTGGTTAAGGCACTCGACTCGTAATCTGAGGGCCGCAGGTTCGAATCCCTGTCACACCAAACATGCTCGCTCTTTCAGCCGTGGGGGGGGGTTATAATGTTACGGTCAATCCCATTATTCGTTGGTAAAAGAGTAGCCCAAGAGTTGGCGGTGAGTGGTGATGAGTAGCTGCCTTCCCTCTAGTCTCACATTGCTAAGTTAGGGACGACTAGCGCAGATAGCCCTCGAGTACAGGGGCGTAGATCCTGGTGGGATGGGGTATACATCCCCCCTTCATTTTAGGTGGGGAATATGGTGCATAAAATCATCCCCCCATACAGTTTCGTCTGTTTAATTGTTTTATTGTATCACAGGCCTACAAATTGTGTGTTTGTTCTTGTGATTCTCGTGTTCTTACCAATCGAATTACATAATTAGGCCTAGATGTAGGCTTTTTCAGTAGCCGAAATGTACATCTTTAATATAGGCGTGCTTCTAAGCTTTTCGATCTAAGCGATAGTTCGTAAGTATCAGTCAGTAGGCCTAAGTATACATGCAAGTATCGTGGTAACAAGATTACTCTGTGATTACATGTTTACACTTTTCAGGTTCACGTAATCAGAGATTACCAATTTGCAAATTGAACAGTCCACATAAGTGATTGCAAAAATCATCCTCCCCCCATCGGGTGTAAAAAAACCTACGCCCCTGCTCGAGTAGCTATGCGCGAAATTCAAACCAAACAAACACATTTCACCATAGAACCCTGACAACTGTCATAAATCGTAAATATTTTAATAATCTTACTACATCTCACAAAAAGGGACCGAATACGGTCTGGTAGTTAACTTTCCGGACTGTCAATCCGATATGCCACAGTTTCCGCTTCGTTGCTGCATAAAAGAAGTTTTTGCTCCGAAAACTGGGACCGTGTGTGCACCATAAGAGTGACAGTTAAGTCTCACTATTCGATTAGAATAGCCCACAAGTTGAAAATTAAGGGCAACTAGCCCTCAGGTAACTTTGCGGGACATTCCACAAAAAACTAAAGATATAGTTGGTACCATACGTGTTGTAGATGAGATTCTAGAAAGGTTAAACGGAACTGTAAATTCAACTGGTAACAGTTTACTAATATAGGGGTTAGTCGTTCCTTTCTACCTTTCATATGTAACCATTATGTGTGAACATTACACCACTGTTAACAGTACACGCTCATACGATCGTAAAGAAACTAAGAAACTTAAACCAAAGAATTATCAACAGAAGAAATGACATCTATTTCATTCAACAATTTAGAAAGGAACAACTAACCCCTAATTTTGTAAAAGTTTACTAATATACTTTAACCTTCTGACGGCGGCTGTTTTAAGCACGAGTGGAATTTTTGTGAGCCATAATTTACATGAATGGAGCACTTCTCCAGACTGCTACATCTGTAAAATTTCTAGGATTAACGTATGATTCTAAACTTCCATGGACAAACCATGTAAATAATATAAAAACTAAAATTTGGCGAAGAACAAACTATGCTAGGGGTCTAACTGGTAAAAACAGTGGATCAACACTTGGAAACATCCTTAAAATATACAAAACATATATAAGACCTGTAATAGACTATGCAGCTCCAGCATGGATTTACGTAAGTAAAGAACAATTGCATACCAAGTTACAGTCATTACAAAACACACTATTTACGACAGCACATAGAATACCCAAAACCATCTCTTCAAAGTTTATGCATAAATATTCAGACACACAAAAAATAGCGGATAGACTCCTGCATAGCACAATAAAATATTTCGATAAAAATTGGAGAAAAAATGAGCTGTTATGCGAACTCGACAGATGCTTCATATATGATGAAGATAGTCCTAAACACCTCTCTCAATTAATTTATATGTTAGATCATTAAAATAAAATTATTTTAATAAATTAATAATAACAAAATAAATATATATGTATAATAATAATAATTAAGTGCTATAATAAAACAGGCCACCTATAAGCTATACATTAATGAAAGAACTGATGGTGTAATATACATGGACATTGCCTTGAAAGAGGTCCGAGTAAATGTGAATTAATCTGGCCCTAATGTAATAATTATTAACATACTTAGCAGTTCACACTAACAAGGAAACTGGTCCTAATGTAATAATTATTAACATACTAAGCAGTTCACACTAACAAGGAAATGGAAGAGGTCAAGTGTACCTGACCCTCCTGAGTATACACACATTTATACCCAAGGAACGAGAGACAGAGAAAACCATAAACTGTATCCAGTATTACACTTCCGGAGACGGAGCGTATCCCATACAGCGAATCCATCAGCAGTCAGTAGTTAAAAGTGGGAATGAACATTTCTGATTGGCTTTGTTTCTTTACTGATTTTCGCGCGAAGGGCTATAAACGGGCCTTCTCTAATATAGCAGCGATAAACTAGAGGGAAGGTAGCTAGTCAACACAACCCACCGCCAACTCTTGGGCTATTTTTAACCAATGAACACTGGGATTGATAGTAATGTTATGACGTTGCTACGGCTGAAAGGACGAGCATGTTTGGAGAGAGGGGAACGTGCAATGTGATGTCCAGTGACAAAAATAATAACTTACACTTTTAGTTCTAGCTTGTGATGTCCAGTGACAAAAATAATAACTTACACTTTTAGTTGTAGCTTGTGATGTCCAGTGACAAAAATAATAACTTACACCTTTAGTTGTAGCTTGTGATGTCCAGTGACAAAAATAATAACTTACACTTTTAGTTGTAGCTTGTGATGTCCAGTGACAAAAATAATAACTTACACTTTTAGTAGTAGCAGTTTAAGATTACTTCCTGAAACTTCATTTTTTTTCTTTTGACTATAAAATCTATAGATTACGTTTACTAAAGCACTGAAAAACATTTTTATTAGGTGTTAATCGCATAACTGTAAGTAGGCTTATTCAAGAAAAAAAAATCCGATATTTTTGTTCACTTTATTTGGTATCACACCATTCCTGATATATATTTGGCTTGGTAGTTTAAAAAAAACTAAAACCAACCATGCAGTTGGTAACACCTTAAGTTAATGTTAATACTTGCTTTGGCTATTACGAATACTAAAAGTCGATATATTGTTTTAGTATCACCACAGTGGTCTGTCTTAGTTATCAGCTTTATCAGAAACACCTCTCACGAAGAATTCTTTAATTTGTTATTGAGCACAAAGGTACAGAATGAGCTGTACCCACCGCTGTGTCAAAACCCGATATTTAGAGTTATAAGCTGGAGGACATACCATTGAAACACCAGGGTAGGAGGGATGAAGGGCTTTCAATAGAAAGCTATTAAGAGAAAGAATTAAAAGAAAGAAACTACACAAAAATCGTGTTTCTTTAGTTTTTTTGAAGCCTTTTCCATGTATAATTATAAGTGTCGTAAAACGATCGTTCGTTCACTAAATGTATTTCAAGTACCTTAGAATTGTGAACATAATCATTACCTTTACGTGTCATGGTTCGAAGACCACATAATACACAGAATAAATGTATTTCTTTTTTTCGAAATAAACGACTAAATTAACCTGTATTATAGTTCCAGTGCTAATTGTTTTTATCACGAGCACACAGTTGTTGTACGGCTTGGAAAAAGTCGCCATATCCCGAGTGAAAAACCTAAAAACTGTTTATTATAGGGATTACTGGAGTAGCACATTATAAACACGTGTGTTTTGGAGCTGTATGCTGATGAAAGTTTGCGTGAAATGGGTGGGATTAAATTCAAAACCCGTGGGAAACTGCAGGAAGAGCAGACATGAACTTGTGCGAAAAAAAAAGGAAAACGGGGGAGTTAAGACTCAGAGAGATGTGTCAGAAGGAAACGTCTGCTTTTCCTTGATATTTTTTAACTGCCAGTAAAAAGAACATTCGTCACATAGCCACCAGTATTTACGTTACACAACTTAATGGGCCCGGCATGGCCAAGCGTGTTAAGGCGTTCGACTCGTAATCCGAGGGTCGTGGGTTCGACTACTGGTCGCACCAAACATGCTCGCCCTCCCAGCCGTGGGGGCGTTATAATGTGACGGGCAATCCCACTGTTCGTTGGTAAAAGAATAGCCCAAGAGTTGGCGGTGGGTGGTGATGACTAGCTACCTTCCCTCTAGTCTTACACTGCTAAATTAGGGACGGCTAGCGCAGATAGCCCTCGAGTAGCTTTGCGCGAAATTAAAAGAAACAAAAAACAAACAAACATAACTTAATTTTCGAAAAAAAAAAAAGAGTCCTAAGGCCGCTTGGAGGGGTCACCTGTTTTAACCATTCGCACCACTATACAGTAATGTGTTGCTATCACTGAGTTAGTAGACACTGAAATGAAGTAGCATAAGAGTCGCTTAACATTGTAATTTGTACTGTCGTGATGTAAAACGTGCGCATGCCATGAATCATGAGAAGAATTACTGAGTCTGAAAGCTACAACTCTGCATGATATATGAAGTTCAACAGCAAGGAATAAAAATATTTATTACTCTTAATTTTTAATTTATCTACTCTTGAAAGAGATCGTTGAGACCGACACCAGAAATCAACCTGGCCACCAGTACAACTAACTTGGATACCCTCACTGTTAACGATATTTTCGGCAGTAATCCTAATATCGCACGAGGTTCGGAAACTCTTGAACAAATTTAAAATGCAGATACGTATCTGTTTGTTTTAAGTAGTTTAACAAATTATTACACTAACGTACAGACAGGATATAAAAATAAATAATATTTAATAATTTACTGTTATATTTATCTGCCACTTATAACAACGGTGAGAGCAACTGAATAACATACATGGAGTTGAAATATCATATCTGGATTACTTTATCTCCATAAACGTCATTAGTATTTTGTTCAGAGGTTCACATCGTAGTTAGGACTTTATTTCGCTTTAAGGACAAGGCTTTGGTATATAAAGATATAGTCAGTTAAACAGCTACAGACTCGCCTTTCTCACGTGAACCTACCCCGTAATATTTGCACTATCATCTTTGACATACAGTCTAGCCTGTTGTCAAAATCTAAAAGTGCTGAATTCGATGATAAGAGTTATTCTCGTAATGACTAGAAACCCATTTGAAGTACAACTGTATCTCAGGACGGCTGGTACGGGCATTAACACTTTTACTAAATATGCAGAGAGCAACGTTTCGACCTTCTCAGGTTTGGTGTGTTTTGAATTTCGCGCAAAACTATACGAGGGCTATCTGCGTTAGCCGTCCTTAATTTAGCAGTGTAAGGAAGCAACTAGTCATCACCACCCACCGCCAACTCTTGGGCTACTCTTTTACCAACAAATAGTGGAGTTGACTATAACATAATAACGTCCCCACAGCTGAAAGGGCGACCATGTTTGGTGTGACGGAGTCAACTTCAGGTTAACAAAGAGAGAGTTTGCAACTGACCTTTGCCGGGCACACGTCTTAAGGACGAGAGTGTTAACGGGTACGTGATTGTGAGGGGGCGTTCCATTGAAAGTTAACTTCTCGTGCGTCGATCACTCGCATAATCGTAGTCATTAACACTGATAAATTTGCGGATAAACTAACTCGAACACTAAGTGAAAAAGGGTGTGTCTCAGTGCTATCTATATACGGAATTAGTGAAGCCTAAAGCGACGGAATTGAAGCGAAATACAAAGTGTACATGGAATAAAACGGAAAATGATGATACGAACGATACCCCTTTGTTCTTATTATTATGTAATAAGTTAACAACTTAAGAGTAACTAGGTTATTTTTAAATACATAAACAAATTAGACTGGAATTTTTAATTATTAATGATCGTCCCGTACAGTTTTGTATTTTATATGTGAAAAGAAAGAATACGTAAACTAGTCTTACATGCTATCCCCCTAGTGGCACAGCAGCATGTCTGCGGACTTAGAATGCTAGAAACCGGATTTCAATACCCGTGGCGGACAGAGCACAGACAATCCATAATGTAGCTTTGTGTTTAATTAAGTTAAAACGATTCCCGTGAGTTTGGTTTGTTTTGAATTTCGCGCAAAGCTACACAAGGGCTATCTGCGCTAGCCGTCCTTAATTTAGCAGTGTAAGACTTGAGAGAAGGCAACTATTCATCACCACCCACCGCCAACTCCTGGGCTACTATTTTACCAACGAATAGTGGAATTTACCGTCACATTGTAACGCCCCCACGTCTGAGCATGTTTGGTGCGTTGGAGATTTGAGACCGTGACGCCTTAACCCACCTGGCCATGCCGGGACCCACGTGAATTGATGGGTATTTTAGATTTTCTAACTATATAAAGCAAAGTGTGTGTCTGTGAAAAAATACACAGTCATATATTTATCATTTCATATCTGTTCCTTATATTTTCCCAAATTTCTTGATCAGTTAGCACCAAACTTAACACAGTGATATAGGTTGACACGAGAAAGGTTATGAGATGGAGAGTTGGATCCCATCTAATTTCGGAAAAACTACCAAATCAGTAAAACTTGACACAAAGCTATAAGATGACATGAAGAAGGTCATGAGGGGAGTTGAACCCCCTATCTAATGTCATATTGATAGAAATTTTGTCCTCCTTTCCAGTATTGGTATATTTAAGTATTTGTATTACACTTTTAACGTTTATCGTGTTAATAAAAAAAACATAATTACAATTTCCTAGTCTTTGATACAAATAAGTTTTTATTTCACTTGTCCAACGAACAGGTACTCCAGCTAGTACGTAATATAAATGACATTGGGCACGTATTTTGAAACTGTAAATATAAATGTTTCGGCTCAGTGACGAAGCTCGACTACAGGGCCATTTTTTTTTTTTTTTTTATATATGTGGAATTCTGAGTGATATTAGAAACTATCTTGAATTTCATTGAATGAATACACGGTAATGGAACTGCATTTTCTTCTAGCTAGCGTGGCAATAGTTGGTACGTTCGGGTTTGTTGTGTAGTAGTTGCTAAGCAACTACGAACCTCGATAACAAGAGATCGTTACACACATCTGTCTGCTTCAGCGGTTATCTGGTACGGAAGTCACGTGACTAAAACACAATTGCTTGGGAGTAAACCTAATTACTGCCTTCGATAATAGGAATTTCAATATGTTCCTTATTTAAAAAAACAAGTCAGACAAATTTGGAATTAAAAATGGTATGTTTTTAATAGTATTTTTATATCGTACAAAATAGGACAAGCATTACCTTTCTTTATGTTTAATGATATCACAGAGGGTATAGGTAACTGTAAAATATGGGAGGTCCATTACGATATGCCACCGAACATAGCCAATCGTACCACTCGGTTAAGAGTAGATGCATAATAGTCGGAGTGTAACCACCCTGGTGGTCAATAATTCCTTAGGGCCTTTGACTTGTCTGTTTACAACTGATGTCCAAGGTACTGTACAGATTGAAAATAATAAATACTATGCTGTCATTTTGTCAACTCTTCTTTCTCTGTACGATTATTTTTATTAACACACAAGAACTTAGCACTCCCCATCCCCGTAAACCTTGTAAATTTACTCAAATTATCATATCTATAGATAATTAATTAAGCCTAACGCAGTGGTTCCTAAACATTTGTCATTGTCAACACCATAACAAACTTACCTTGATTTGCGCTTGCTGTCACATGTAATATATCATATATATATATACTCTCAGTCATTCTTCATTTGGTGAAACTCGCGACATCCCTAGTGACACACTGTTTAGAAACCACTGGCGTAACGAATTTAACAGCTGAGACTCGCGCAACTGAAACCAGTTATTAGTTTCACTTGCAATTAAACCATTAAGTGATGCCGTTGTAATATTCTCTTTAAAAGAGGTAAGGTTGGCGCAAGGTATTTCAGAACATTACCTTCTACAGATAATTTCATGCTGCCTGAATGTCACGCTTGTTGGCAAGGTTCATGCAGCGAAAACCTTCGTCGCACGAGGTGTCGCGACTTCTAGGCAAAAATGCAAATTGTTAAGCCTAATTACACTTTTTAAGTACTTTTTATTAGATCAGAATATGTATCTATCTGCTTGTTTATTCAAAGTAAATAAGTGATGAATATTTTCTAGTTGTATTTATTCGTAATGTTTCAGTATGTCATGCTCGAATAGTCCGAGGTTCGAGCCACCATGTGCCACTGAACACACGCTGCACCTTCAGCTGTGGGAGTTGTATAGCCTTGACAATCAATCCTAGTTGTTGGAAATTATGGATGGTTGAACTTTGTACTTTAGGGTCTCTGACTTAGCGGTTTTGCTAATGTTGTCTCGCAAGGCGCATGCAGGTTGAAAAATGCTGATACTAGTTCATTTGTAAGTAATTTTGACACGGGCATAGTGTTTAATCGTGAAGCATGTGAACAGAGGTTTCTAACTGTGACGGGTCTTGTTAAAGCCCTCACGTATACGTGACGTAACGATAACTGATACGTTGTTTTGAAACTTATGAAAACTTATAGTACGTACGTGTTACGTGTACGAGTGAATCCAAGTTTCTAAATATTGAATTTATTTCACTATATGGCATCGACGTAATAGGAACATCCAAAGTCTTTTCAAAATACCAACATTAATTGAGCGACCCTTTGTTGTTGGTAGTGACAGTTTCTATCTAAATTACTGAGCTTTCGAGACGAATTTCATTATCGGACAGGATTGTTATATGTCTTACGTTAATGTCGCTGAGTTGAATAGGTGGAATAGAAAATATTTATATCCAACTGATGACCTTGTAAGACGTGAACGCAAAGCTTTTCTACAACGTTATAACTCAGAGCTGACTTCCGAAGTTAAAAGAAGTAAAAAAAAATATTAATCAGTGGCGCCTCTGTCGTCTTAAAAGTCACATGGCGTGTCCATCACAACGTGCCAACGTTACTTTCATACCCTTTCAATCGCACACTATCGTTTGGAAGAATTTGTTTGATGAAGAGGGCGTACTCGTACGGTTACGAGTATGTGACGTAAGAGGTACTCGGTTTTGCCTTTAAATAATAAATACGTTGACTCGAAGTTTCGGTAACAAAAAATGTAACAAATTCGGCTATTTCAATTTATGTGTAGAACTTTAGCCTTCTCGCACTTTAGCCAATTGTTTTAAAAACTGACCTAAAGGGTTAACAATTTAACTATGACCATTAGCTTAATAAGACACTTTTTACTAACTATTTACTCCAATAACAGGGATAATTGGCATGAGAGATAAATAAAGATAAGTGAGGAAATGAAGGCATCATAAGTTTAGAAACACTTTCTCTACAAATCATAGAATTACTACTTTCGTAGGAATTGGCCTTTTGCTGTGGGGTGGAGAGATAATATCTTTTGTCTGCTTGTCTGAGTCATAAATAAAACGTGCGAGCACGATAAAGTATGTTGTTTATATCTTGGCGTTGAACATTTACGTAGCGCACCTGTATTCGAAATCAGTAGGCCTAAAATTTATAAAAATCACGTACGCTGCGTTCGAAACTACGAGCACGGTCAAATTCGTAATCATTTAAAAGCCTCGCCACGTTGTAAGTAGGTTATTAAATAACTGTAATACGATGTTATGGTGTTTATAGGACACATTACTCCCTAATTTACCTCGCTGATATACAAGTTTAATGTGCAAGACATCAAGGTATTAGACGGGCTTTTTGCCGCGTAAAACAACGCTAGGCCTCGTTTTGCGATAGAACGTCAAGATGGCGCTTGGAGAAAATTGTCATTACCAGTGAAACGTTCTGCTGGTTCTGCCTAACACTTAGAATACCCTAACAGACTTTGTAACACGCGGGTAAATATACATATCACACCAAATATAGAAACTGATATTTAGACGGAAAAAAACACACAAGAAAATAAATTATTCTGAATTAGCCATAAGACGACAAATGATGTGACAAAAGAGAAAATCAATCCCCGAAAATGTAATACAATAATACAGTAAGACTAGGTATAATCACGTGTATCCGAACATGCGGTTGTATGCCGAACGGCCAAAACAGCCTACAGGATATTGTGTGTTTTAAAAACAGGAGTGATTGTTTAGCGATTTTCCACCTACTGTAATTCGAACTGTGATAATCCAAGCTGCCACATATTTTCAGTGGATGTGCTCTACTAAGCCCTAACTTCTCATGTTATGTTTCAAGGCAGTCTATTAAAAAATACACAAAATATAAAGTCATCAATTTAGATTGAGTTTCTTTATTTGCTTTGTATCAAAAGTTTGATAGAAAAACGTACTTAACTTTTATGTGTTTTTTTTCTCAAATTTGATACACTGATAGCTATGTCTTTACAACCTACAATTAGGTGTCAAATTTGGTCTAAGTATAAGCTACATATACAAAGTACTAGAAACGAGCCTCAACAAATTGACCAAAATTATTTCGCACGTATACACTTAAAGTAACGTGAGTTGTCAATCTAAATTTTTTACTACAACTGAGAATAAAAGTGAACCGATGTTAGTTTTTATCATTCGGATAAAAGACGGTTGATTTAGAGTATTGAGCCGATAGGACGAAAGGACTTGCAGATACACGGCAGTTTCTAGTTCAAGTTTAAAAAAATATATATGGGCTGATGGTTATTGTTCATTTCTAACTTTTAAACATAAATTTACTAAATTTTATGAAATCTAATGAAATAGTGATTAGCGTCACTTTATATTAGTTTCAACAATTTGCATAAATAATGATGCTTGATACGGTTGTATTGAGTGCATGTTGATGATGACAAGAAACTGTTGATCCAAATTCCATGGCGTTACTGTGAAAGAAGTTATTAGCACTGTTTCAGAAAGGAATAACTACTACAAAAATACTCTAAACCATCTGGCTGGTTCTGTAAATTATAGATCTATTCTGAATAATATGATTGTGATCCTACAGGTAATATTGGTTACTATGGAGTTTCGCTTTCTTACCTGCTATGGTTTGTTGGTGTGTATTGGCAACATGTCACGATACATAATCACCTCAGATGTGAAAATCATTGATAATAATTGTACAACAAATATTTATACACAAGTTAGCTAACCCGTGTTTTTTGTTGACCTTGGGGCATAATGGTGGGTAAATCAAAATGGACGACCTGGTATTACCCTCCTCAATTCAGCTGAGGACCCTACGTTAATCTATATGAACGTGAGGGGCGTGATCGACCCTGTTGCTCCCTTTCCTCTAATTGCCTCTAACAAAGACACGTGTTTCACGACTTATCTCGAACTTGAAACTGGTAAGCTTTTCTGGGTTGGGTTTGGTTTGTTTGGAATTTCACATAAAGCCACACGAGGGCTATCTGCGCTAGCCGTCCCTAATTTAGCAGTGTAAGACTAGAGGGAAGGCAGCTAATCATCACTACCCACCGCCAACTCTTGGGCTACTCTTTTACCAACGAATAGTGGGATTGACAGTAACTTTATAACGCCCCCACGGCTGAAAGGGCGAGTATATTTCGTGTGATGAGGATTCCAACCCGCGACCCTCGGATTACCGGTCGAGTGCCTTAACCATCTGGCCATGCCGGGCAGCTTTTTTGGGAAGTAAGAAGGGAGACTTTCCATCTTCATAGTGGTTCACAATCCCAACCTCACATGGTAGAGCTTTGAAGAGATATGTTAGTAAAATAGTTAAAGAACATGAAGCAATAGTGGTATACACAAACACTCACACATTTATTTAAAAACAAAGCAAAAGGTGCATCTTCTACAACGCCAATTTATACTGTTTTAACAACCACAAATTAATGTTTCACTGTTGTTTGTGGTTTGTTAGAAATTGCTGGAAGTGTTCGTTTGTTTGTTGTAGTTTTTATGTTGTCCATTATCTGTAAGGCCCACAGTGGGAAACTTTATGTTTATACCTGTAAGTGCTTCCGATATTTCATGAACGTTTGTTAATCCCCATAATGATTTCTTGTGAGCCAGCATTATCCCCTATGAACTCTGTTATCAGTATTTAGTGTTTTCTCAGGATAAACTTATGATAAAAGCGAGTCGCTGTGTAGTTGACTACGCATTTACAAACCAAACTGAACGATCACTCGTTTTGACTTACAATAACTTAGTCTTTAAAGAAACAGTAGTGGAACATGGAACACTCGTGGTGCAATCATTATCTCCTTCACCAAAATGTTAGGTTTAACATTTCGAATACGGTACCAGTAAAATTGTTTGTTTATTTATTTGTTTTTTTAATTTCACTCACTTGAGCCGATTGCTTTAAAAATTGACCCAAAGGGTTAACATTCTAGCTATGACCAGTATCAGTAGCTGTACACAATTTAGCAATGTAAGACTAGAGGGAAGGCATCTAGTCATCACTATTCACTGCCATCTCTTGAGCTACGCTTTTACCAATAAATAGTGGAAATGAGCGTAACATTATGACATCCCCACGGCTTAGAGAGCGAACATGTTTGGTGTGACCCGTAACACGTGTAATGTAATAATATCAGCTTGTACATTTTGCCTTGACCACACCTCTGACCTTTTCCTTCGACAATGAACGAGAGTTCTAAGTAAAACTTGTGTCGTCACTTTGGACCAAAACGGCAACAACATGATACGATAAAAACACTGTCTGGTGTGACCTCTCTCTGTAGTTTACTGTAATTTTAAACAATTCGATTTCAATGTCACGAGTGTTAGATCGAAGAAACGTTAGCTCTGCTTTTATGCTTATTTAGACCCCCCTCCCTGTTTCCATGATAAAACCAGCAACCCCCGTACTGAGCTTGGATCCCCCCCCCTCTTATTCGAACGTTTTGTTTTCTACTTCTTTACAGGACATAAGTACAGCTACACACACACACGTGTATATCCAAAACATTAGAAAGAGATTAAAAATGAATTTGTCCATTACCAATCTAGGCCTGGCATGGCCAGGTGGTTAAAGCGCTCGACTCGTAATATGATGGTCGCGGGTTCGAATCCCCGTCACATCAAACATGCTCACCCTTTCAGCTTTGGGGGCATTATACTGTGATGTTCAACCCCACTATTCGATGGTACAAGAGTAGCCCAAGAGTTGGTGGTGGGTGGTGATGACTAACTGCCTTCTCTCTAGTCTTACAGTGCTAAATTAGGGACGGCTAGCGCAGATAGCCCTCATATGGTTTTGCACGAAATTAAAAAAAAAGCAACAAATAAACAATACATAAGTTTAGTTGCTTATAAGTTAAGGATGACCTTGAGAAACTAACGACCCCTATGTTCTCCACAAGGTAGTTTGCGTAATCAAGAGTTTACTTTCAAATATAATTTCATACATATTTCAAAAAGTAGAAACATGTTTATATGCTTTTCCTTATAACAATGATGTCCCACGCTGGGACAGCGGTAAGTCTTCGGATTTACAACGCTCAAATCAGGCGTTCGATTCCTCTCGGTGGACACAGCAGATAGCCCCATGTGGCTTTGCTATGAGAAAACACACTTATAACAATGATTTTTTCAATTCAGTTATAAATAACTGAAGATTTTCCATAAAAGTATTACTATTGTTACTCATTGTTTAAAATATTTTTAACTAAGAGATAATGTTACTTAACAGTATGGACAGAGCAACACTGTCAGGTGTGGGATGACCAAGGATGGTAAAATAAAATTTCCTTCTTTTGTCAAAAAATTTTAATATCACTTTGTAATTATTAAATAAGAGTATATGTTGCGAGTCTTGTACGAAATACAAGTCAACTAACCTCTTCTAATTATTTTTTTATAGTGTAACGATTCCTGGTCACCAGGAGACATTGGGATGCACCTTGGTTCATGATTATCTTGGAGCCTGGCAAGCGTTTGGAATCGAATTCGTCCTAACGTTTGTAATTGTCTTCACTGTGTTTGCAACAGTAGACCCAAACAGGAGAATGCTGGGAAGTGATGCTGTTGCAATTGGAATTGCTTACCTAACTGTTTCATTAATAGGGGTAAGTTAATTTTGTTATGTATTTCCTGTTTATCCATAAACTTAATGAATCTCGTGTATTCATTTAAAGGTATGACATTTTCGCCCCTGACTTCATGTATATATGTTATTATAATAAATGTTTAGTGTTTACGTAATCTTTCTGACGACCACGTGTTAAAATTTTAATGTAAATTATTTGTATTGTTTGACAGAAGGAGTGACGTAGTGATGACGCGTGACGCTTTGAAGTTTCCCGAATATCTAGATTTAATGTGACATGCACGTGACGTCTCGAATTTTCCAGGCCAGGTACTTGACGAAGAATACCGTAACAATGTAAAAACACAATTAAGTTGTTGATTGGTCAGTGAGGTAGACAGCGAGTCAGTTAAGGTCAGTCGGGAGTATATTGGTCACACAATGTAAGAGAGGAAATTTAAACATTTGGTTTGTTTGTTATTACAAAGCTAATAAGGTTACTTGCAACCGCCCCACTCTGAAAGGGGAAACATGTTTGGTGCTGGGTCTCGATCCCATGACCTGAAATTAGTGAGCCGAACACTTTAACCACCAGAAGCAAGCTACTGTTGAAGTTTACTTATGAAATATGACTATGGAAGTTTAAATGGCACGTTTTTATTTTCGTCAAGTGGACTGGACCTGGTTTGTTTTGAATTTTGCGCAAAGCTACATGAGAGCTTTCTGCACTAGTCGTCCCTAATTTAGCAGTGTAAGACTAGAGAGAAAGCAGCTAATCATCACCACCCACCTCCAACTCTTGGGCTACTCTTTTACCAACGAATAGTGGGATTGACCATAACAGTATAACGTCTCCACAGCTGAAACGGCGAGCATGTTCGGTTTGACGAGGATTCAAATTCGCGACCCTCAGATTACGAGTCGAATGCCTTAACCACCTGGCCATGCTGGGCCGACTGGACTTGGCATTATTTTTGTTAAATAAGTAAAGAACTCTTCTTATGACAAAAACCGTACAACCATACTGTCCTTTTAAGTTTAACATGTTTCTCATATGCGAAATGACGTATACGCTTGCATATTATGAAAAATGCAGATATTAAGTTTGAGGATCAAAATTTGACAAATCAAAAGTTACTTCCAAAGAAACTTTATTAGAGGCAATTGGGGTAAAATCCCAAAGGACACTTTGGTTCAACATTGCTTGAAAGACTGTCTGCGATTATTAAAGCAAAAGGGGGACACAAAATATTAACTGTTTGCTGAACTCAATCAATTACACTGAGTTTCTGTTGTACTAAATATGAAGATTAATAGCATTTTGATGTTTCAACTGTCATTTACCTTCTATTGTTCTCTGCAATTAACCTGAAATCTAATATTTGGCATTTTCCTTGCAGTTTGGCACAGTACTGTGTATGTTATTTATGTTACCTAACCAAAAGTCTGAACGAAAACAATGACTCCTCTGTTCAAATCTGGTTGTATAAACACTACTTCGTGGAGCATGGCGTGGCCTAGTGGTTAACATGTCCAAACTGTGAACCTGAGGGTTCATTATTGGAGTTCTAATGCCTCAGTATTGCACTCCGCACTTTGGGGCCATGGATTTGTTATAACAGTGACAGTAAAATCATACTATTCAGTCAGACAAGAGCTGGTGGTGGGTGTTTTCAAGTTTCTGGCTTCCATTATGTCTGTTCTTTTAAAAGTAGGCACAGCTAAGGCAGACAGCTGTTGCGTTGCTTTATGCGAAATTCAACAGACAAATAATCTAAGCTCAAAATTAAAGGCGGCGTTAAACAGATGACCCTCATGTATCTATCCCAGAAAAACAAACAGAACATGATTGTGGTAGTGATTTTAACCACGTGTTCCCGTTAGTAACGGATCAATGGGTATTTCTTGCACGTGCTTGAAACGGGATACCTTTAAGGCTGTAGGTTCGATACAACTTCGTCAGTGTTGATTTCTACAGAAAGGCAAAATATACAAATCACTTGGGAAAATATCAAGAAGTAGGGTCGGAAGTGGCATTCAATATCCTAGCGTTGAAAAAAAAAAGATTATGGATATTCGAAACCTAATTTCTTATCTTCCTGTTTAAAGTTGTTTATACGAATAAAATAAATAGCATCTACGTGTACTTTCTTCTATTACATAAGTGGCATTGGTAAATAAACCTCTGGTCACATTTTAAGCACGAATTGCTTTGGAATACTGTACCAGTTAAATTCTATAAATACATAGTAGTGTATTTACAGTCATGTGAAAAAGTTAGGACACCCGATGAAAGCCTGTGTATTTTTGTAACATTTTTGATATATAGATATTTAATCTCAATTTTAACAATACTGACAGATTATAGGAATATAACTAAACAATTAAAACTGAAGAAAAGACTTTTCAAGATATTCTGTAAATGTAATTCTACAAAAATGCATATTCTAACTGAGGAAAAAGTTAGGACACCCTACCCCCTAATAGCTAGTGTTACCACCTTTGGCTGAAATAACTACAGTGAGACGCTTCTTGTAGCCATCTACCAGTCTCTGACATCGGTCTGAAGAACGTTTGCCCCACTCCTCAACGCAGAATTCTTTCAGCTGTGAGATGTTTGAGGGGTTTCTTGCATGTACAACCCGTTTCAAGTCACCCCACAGCATCTCAATGGGATTAAGATCTGGGCTTTGACTCGGCCATTCCAGGACTCTCCATTTCTTAGTTTTCAGTCACTCCTTGGTGGATTTACTGGTATGTTTTGGGTCATTGTCGTGTTGTGGGATCCAGTTCCGCTTTAGCTTTAATTTTCGTACAAGCACCCTCTGATACACAGTAGAATTCATGGTGGATTCTATGATTGTGAGATGTCCAGGTCCTGCTGCAGCAAAGCAGTCCCAAACCATGACACTTCCACCTCCATGCTTCACAGTTGGTATAGGGTTCTTTTCCTAGAATGCTGTATTTGGTTTACGCCAAACATGTCCTCTGTTCTGGTGTTCAAATAATTATATTTTGGACTCATCTGTGCAAATAACATTATTCCAGAAGTCCTGGTCTTTGTCTACATTTTCTCTGGCAAACTTAAGTCTGGCCTTGATGTTTCTCTTAGAGAGCAAAGGTTTTCTCCTTGCACACCTCCCATGCAAGTTAAACTTGTGTAGTCTCTTTCTGATTGTAGAGGCATGAACTTTCACATCAACAGTAGCCAGAGTCTGCTGTAGGTCCCGTGATGACATGTTAGGGTATTTGGAGACCTTTTTTAGCATCTTGCGGTCTGCTCTCGGGGTGAACTTACTGGACGACCAGACCTGGACATGTTGGCAGTTGTTTTGAAAGCCCTCCACTTGTTGCCTATTTTCCGGACAGTGGAATGGCTGATTTCAAAATCTTTTGGGATCTTTTTAAATCCCTTACCAGACTCATAAGCAGCTACAATTTTCTTTCTGAAGGCCTCAGACAGCTCTTTTGCTCTCACCATGGTGCTTACTCTCACTTCAACAGTCAGGAGCACACCAAACTAAATGTCTGAGGTTTAAATAGGGCAAGCCTCATTCAAAATGCTGAGTAACGATCTTCTAATCAAGTGCACCTGATGTGATACACCTGTGTGTGAGTTGAGCCATTTTAAATGGGAATAAATGTGGGGGTGCCCTAACTTTTTCCTCAGTTAGAATATGCATTTTTGTAGAATTACATTTACAGAAGATCTTGAAAAGTCTTTTCTTCAGTTTTAATTGTTTAGTTATATTCCTATAATCTGTCAGTATTGTTAAAATTGAGATTAAATATCTATATATCCAAAAATGTTACAAAAATACACAGGCTTTCATAGGGTGTCCTAACTTTTTCACATAACTGTTGGTAGGGGCTAGAAGGGACTCAGCCCCCAGGGCCCATGGTTTTATTTTAATAATTTTATTTTATGTACATTTACATAGAATGTAGGGCCTACACAACCTTAAATCCGCCACTGCAAATACATTTTATGAATAAGGAAATCATTCTAAAACAAACAGTCATTCTGAAAATAAGGTTATTTTCTCTTTATATTATCAGAGCGTCTTTTCTCTCCCTCCTCTTTCGATGGAATAGCGGTAAGTTTTCGGACTTACAACGCTAACACCCGGAGTTCTATCTCCCCGCAGTGGACGCAACAAACAGTTCAATGTAGCTTTGATGTAAAAGTGAACAATCTCTTCCACATGCCCTTTGGAGGCTCAGCGAAACATCTGAGGGCTTATAAGGAGATTCATATCTTCATCAAGTTCACACAGAAGTACTCATCTTCAGAACCGTAGATGAGCTATGAGAGTGGTGTCAAGTCTCACTATTCGGTCAGACAAGGGTAGACAAACGTTTTCGGTGGATACTTTTAACTGGCTAACTTGTCTCATTCAATAGGTACTGTTGACAAGCTAACTTGTTTTCTTCGGTAGGTACAGTTAACTAGCTAACTTGTTTTCTTCGGTGGGAACTGTCGATTGGTTAGCTTGTCTTCTACGATGGGTACTGTTGACTGGTTTGTTTGTTTTCCTTGTCTGGTATATCAGTTTTAGTAACGGCTAGCACAAGTAACACTTATGTAGCTTTGCGCGAAATCGCAAAACAAATAGCTGTTTTTGTTTCTTGAAAATTAGAAATTATATTTCTATTTTAGTCATTTATCTTCCAGGAGATTATTTGAAATCAAGGATTGGTGATTCATTTTATCTCGCTAGAAAAACGCACCAGTTAAAACACGATTTCTGCTATACCTTCAAAATCAAGAATGACAAAAGCATTAGTTTGTTTGTTTGGTTTTTTAAATTTCGCGCAAAGGTATACGAGGGATATCTGCGCTAGCTGTCCCTAATTTTGCAGTGTTAGACTAGAGGGAAGAAAGCTAGTCATCACCACCCACCACCAACTCTTGTGGTTCCTTTTTACTAATGAATAGTGGGATTGACTGTAACATTGTAACGCCCCCACGGCTGAAAGGGCGAGCACGTTTGGTGCGACGGGGATTTGAACCCGCAACCCTCAGATTACGAGTCGAACGCCTTAACCCACCTGGCCATGCCGGGCCAAAAGCATTAGTCTAAGAAGAGAATATACAAACATATGTCTGTGCGTTGTTTCTTAAAAAAAAACAGTGTACGTTCCTCCGTATGTATTAAACTTAATAAACAAACTTAATGCTCATCTTCCTCTGTTTCTGCCCCCCCGCTATTACACGGTAAGTCTAATGACTCACAACGCTAAAATCAGGGGTTCGATTCCACTCGGTGGGCTCAGGAGATAGCTCTATGTGGCTTTGCTGTAAAAAAAACACACACATTTATGTATCTATGTATGTGACTAATACTTCTGTGCCATATATTGAATGGTACCATGAACCAAAGTTCATAAAAAAATTCACACTTTGGGTATTCAAGATTCAGACGATTAGGGAAATAACTGTGGTATGTACGACAATCATTTCTTCATTGAAGAACACAGTTTTAAGTAAAGGTACTTCCCTCACAATAAGAACACGATTTTCACTGTTATATCTGTATTGATGTAATTCTTAAAAATCTAATATTTTTTCAACAAACGGTACCACTTTTAATGTGTACAAACATTACAGTTTATATGAATAACACTTATGAAAACTTTAAGCTCTGTACGTTGAATTATTTTGATCTAATGAGTTACGTATGAGTGTGTGTGTGTGTGTTGTTAGCGTTGTAAATCCCTAGACTTACCGCTGTACCGGGGAGGGGAGGGGGAAGACAAGTTGCGTATGACTAAAAAGTTTAACCAAACACTTTCCCTCCGTACAGTAGTGCGGGGTACTACTGTACCCCATATACAGTTCATTTTTTTCTAAAATATTTTTAATTGAGGTATGAATACTACGATCATTAATTACTAGCGCAAACAGCGGCCCTACGGGCCTATATGATAATGTTAATAATTTCTTAGTTCAGGAGGGCGCCATGTTTGGAGTTCTTGAGTCTACTACTTGTGTTACTGAACGGAATCATCCTTCCTTATTGGAGACATTGAAATCGATCGAGTTCTTTTCTTGGGTCCAATTAGGCCAGTGTCTGGTTTAACTTTTCTCAAGAGAACAATAAAAGTTTATGTTCCAGCAGGTAGCTGGTTCATCACGTTTCTTCTTTAGGGCTTATTAATATTGTTTTATCTTTATATGGCAGAGACAACATTCCTAGCTGAAATGTTTAAGTCACTGAGTTATCGGTTTCAAACTGCAGGAGTGCTTGGTAATTACGCCGATGATGAGTGGAACTGATGTGATGTTGATGATTTGTTAATATTGTGTTTGACGTGTTGCACAACAACCAGCCCTGTTTTTATCATTGTTGCTTGCCTCAAAGTTCAAAAATGTTTTATTAAGAATGAAAAAGTTCTTTTCGATTGGAAGTGCCACCTTCCATAGTGGCACAGCGGTTTGTCTTTGAACTTAAATCTCTAAAATTCTGGTTTCGATACCCGTGATGGGCAGAGCACAGATAACCAATTGTATAGCTTTGTGCTTAATTTCAAATAAACAAAATCGAGCAGAAGCGTATTAAATTAATGTCATAGAAACTTCAGAAAATTGTTATTCGAAACTTAAAAACACACACACAGTATTAGGTTATGACGTAATGTTAAGAGAAAAATATATGAAGGCAAATTTTCACGACTTTGTCAACGAATCTTAAAGTTCCAAACTATGACCAGAAGTTAATTTGTTGTATGTGCAGCTGAACATTTAAAGTCTAAAGTGTTGCATTTGTTTACTAAAACAAAAAAGGTGTAACGTTAATGTAACCTTCCGCCATCTTCGTTAATAAGACTGAATTCTAAATTATTTTAAATTAGATTGAAGAGCTGGCTTGTAACAGCCCATTTTGGGCGTGGCTCGACGCTATGGTTGATTTCTGGATTTCGAGGCTAGCAAATCGAGTTCGAATCCATGCGATACCACAAAATTTCTCCCGCACTTTAAGCTGGGGTTACGTTATGAGAGTGACAATTAATCACATGAAGCGAAGGATGAGCGATAGGGTGCTATTAACTAGCTGCCTTCCTCCTGGTCAGAAGTTCAAATTATAGGCGGTGGATTAGCATCTGTAGCTTTACAGTAAATGAAAAATATTAATTTTAATAAATATGTTAATGTACATATATCTGTTCCGACTTAATCATCAATGTATGATTTGATAGTTATGGCGAACATGCTCGTCTTTTTATACGTGGAGGAGTTATAATGTGATGGGTAATCCCACTGTTTATTGTTGAAGGATCGACTTTTGGAATGGTGGCTGGAACTGTCAGCCATTTGCTTTCCGTTAGGAACAGCAGTTGAGATTTTTAATAACTTTGCCATAAGAATATAATAATACATAAAATAAGCGTTGAGTATTTGAAAGAATACATCATTTTTCTATACAAAAAAAAAATCCACTCATGAATTGTAAATTTATAATTTTACAAAAACTCGTTTAATTGTGCATAACTTGACTAAAAGCTACTAAAGTTGTTGTTTAGTCTTTCGTACAGAATCTTGGTATTTGGCAAAAGGACTAAATCAAAGACTCGTAATGCTGAAGCAAGGCCATCCTTAATTGTGATGTGCAACCAGTCAGCCATCACCCACTGCCTAGGCGGCTACTTTTTAACCAAAAAAATGGGATTGGCTGTCACCTTTCTAACATCCTCACAGCTGAAAGTGCGAAGTATGGTCAGCAGCAAGTCATAGGTCGAACCTTAATTCATTCTAGTACGCAACCCATTGTCTTTTTACTTATATATTTTGAAATACTTTTAGAGTTAGGATCCCATGTGAAATTAATAACAGCATACAAATTTAATATTCTCTCTAGTTTAGAAATTGGATTGATGTCCGATTTTTCTCTAAGTTCTTTCTAACCAAACGAGCACATTTTGGCTTAGCAGCTGAATTGCACGTGCGTTTAGTTGCCATTTTGTAATGGTGTAATCATAAACTACAGTGTTATGTAAGTTTTATTATTTCCCGAGAACTCGTGAATTTGACAAATTTATACCATATTTTCTCATTTCCTGTTTGTGGCGCTCTTTTATTGTACGTTAATAAAACTGAATATAAGATATTTCAAATTATAAAAGTTATCTATTTAAACAGTTTCTTAAAAGCGACTCTGTACCGATGATTATTAGAACATGAGAATTAAATACATTTCAAATGTTCATTTTGGTTATTTGTTTCTCGGTGGGACAGCTGTAATATTATATAATTACAACCTTAAAGTATGGGTTTCGATTCCACGTCGTTAACACGGCAGATAGTTCGAATTACCTTTGTTCTAAAACGAATGAAAGTACTTCTGAGGTTTCTGTCGTGTGTAATAACCATATGAAAAATTGTAAGATTTCAATAATCTATGAGGTGATACATTGGGGCCACGCTTCTAGTGGCTACTGATTAGTTAAGCACAAAGCTACACAATGCCCACCATGACTATCGAAACCCTGTTTATAGTGTTTTAAGTCCACATTCCACTGTGCCACTAGAAAGTTACTGATGATAAAGTGATGAAACGTCCTGAGACAGACGTACATATCACTATCTTCTTGAGGATGCGGGTTGCCCTTCTGGTACATTTGTAAATTTCGAAGCTGACGAGCCTGGTTCTCATCTGCACCATAAGCTGCAAGTGTGTGATAAAGGTAACGAGCAATTCCTTAGAGTAGGTGGTAGGTGCTGCTGACTGGCTGTCTCCCATTCGGTCAGTAGTTCACATTTATGGGCTGCGGCAAGTTAGTTATAAATAACAATTATTTTCTTATTTGTTCAAACTGTTCGAAATATTCAGAATCGAGCAGTAAATATTTTTGATAGTACAAATAAATCATTTGGGTCCAGCGTGGTGGTTAATGCATTTGACTCGCAATCTGAGGATCGCAAGTTAGAATCCCTATCACCAAACATGCTCGCCCTTTCTGCCGTTGGAGCGTTATAATTTGTAGGTAAAAATAGTTTGTTTGTTTTTAGTTTCGACCAAGAATACACGAGGGCTGTTTGCGCTAACCATCCCTAATTTAGTAGTGTAAGACTAGAGGGAAGGCAGATAGTCATCACCACCCACAGCCAACTGTTGGGATACTCTGTTACCAACGCATAGTGGGGTTGACCGTCAATTATAACACCTCAGAGCTGAAAAGGCAAGCATGTTTGGTGTGACGGGGATTCGAACCCGCGACCCTCAAAGTAGGAGCTGAGCGTCTTTCCCACTTAGCCACATTGGGCGAGGTAAGAAAGTGAAAAGAACAAGCCCAAGAGCTAATGGTGGGTGGTGTTGGTTAGCTACCTACCCATAAAGTAGGGCCAGCTAGGTCTGATAACCCTTGAGTAGTTAATTCTAACAAAACTAAACCAAAATAATTTCCTTCATCAATACTGGCGCTTTCTGATAATATATTTATAAATGATAGTTTAATAGTGCTCATTCACGAGTTTTGAGTGGAAAGCAACACTTCAGTGAATTGTGATTTCTTGTGCATCTATCTTGTCGACGAATCACCAAAGGTGAACATAGTCTGTTGAGCCAATTTCGTACTATAGCCATTCCTCATCGCCATTTTGTTTTACCTTGACAGGAGTAAAAGCCTGCGTAATAAGAAACACATTAGACTTCGTATATTTCATTATAAGTTCTGTACTCGAAATGTCTTGCTGCCATCTGACGTGTCAAAGGTGGCTCGGTGCGTTATAAGAGTGACTATCAAATTCCATAATTCGGTCATACAAGAGTTGGCTGCGGGTACTGTTGACCAATTGACTTCTGTCAGTTCAAAATTAGGGACAAATGACGCATATGGATAGCTTTCGTATAGCTTTTTGTCAGCATCCAAAACCAAACAATACAAGTCTTTTTCTCAACCACCAGTCTGGAGTCCATCGCCGATCCGTCTCAACTATCTTGTCTGTGCGTGAGACTTCGCACACAAACAAATAAACAAATGAGCAAAAACCGAATGGTCAAACGATCACATTTAATATAACGGGTGTAATTCATAACATCTGAACAGGACCCAAAGAAACTTATTGAATTAAAAACAAAACAGACATTAGAGTTTTAGACTGGTCATAGAAAGTGAAGTACAAACAACTCGCGTTCTCAGTTTCTGCTGTTGAAGAAGTTAAGCCTCTTCTGAATAAAATTTACTGTGTTCTGTAAGTCACGTGTTACACGTGGGTAATTAGCCAGGTGCCTCCTATCAGCTAGTTAACTCCTAACTACTCCCGCTTGTAATTTTGTGTAACATGCTTACCGTGTCATTTTGTGATTCTCTGTCGTAAGTCATTAAGTTAATGTTACTTTCAACGTTTCGCTTGGGATAAATGGCCACAAATATTCACACAGATGTATTTGGCATTCATGAGGTCAGCGAGTGTATAATCGTGTGAAGTAAATTAGGCTTAAGCGTCGGCTGTAAGGTACAACCAGTTTACTGACTAATCAACGAACAGTGATTTTTTTATAAATAGATACAACACACATTTATATATGTGTATTTACATATTTACAGCGACTAGAAGCATAGGTGTTGCCAGTAGCTTTTTTGTTTGTTTGTTGTAATAAAATTTATGCTTTTAAAAAAGGATGATTTACGAGCTACCTTGGAATAACTTGACCCGGAATAAATTGACTCAGAAAAGGTCAAAACATTAATCATATGGGTAATTTTTAATCACGTGACCGATAGCTGTGGTAGTACTTCTTGTTGACGCCATCAAGTGGTGGGTGTGACTTCAGGTGTTTCTCTGTCCTGGGATATTTAAATTGTTCTTGTCTGCCTGCAGAACTGGAGGAAGAGGTCAAATGTACCTGACCCTCCTGGGAATTTAACATCAATACCCAAATACCGACACAGTGAAACTTGGAACTGGAAATAATAACACTCTGTAACAAAGGTTTTACTTTTTCTTGTTCCTGGGCAGAAAGTGTTATTTCCCAATTGCTTATGTCTAAAGTAAATGGAAAAGACCTATTTTTCTCTTCAAACTTTACTTTTGTGACCTGGGAGCGTGTAACGAAAACATAATGGGAGACTATATTTGGGGGCTGATACGTGAAAGTGATTTACATTACAGTCGCAAATCTCGAAAAACTACTCGCTTATAAACATTTTTGTATAACTTTAGTACAAATACATGTAAATCTTGATTCATATGTTGTTTTATTCAAACCTTATGTAAATGAAAATGTGCAAATGTGCCCGTTTTTATATAGAAAATAGGTTAATTTCTAAATTTCATTATCCAGATCACAAAAGCAAAGTTTGAAGGGAATAATGTTCATTTTCTGTACTTTTACAACATAAGCAATTAAAAAATAATACATACTATCCAAAAACACTACTTGTGTTACATAGTGTTATCTCAGCATGTGTTAAAAACATATCAGTACGCATCTGTGATAAATATTGTATGTCTTGTGTAAATTGCTATAGTTCCTTCGACAAAAAACAGTGAACGAACACAGCGCATTAACCAACTTTTATCTCATTCATTCGTCAACTCTATAATATGATTAAAAACACCCTAATAACGTCCATAATGTTCTTATGTGTTTTACATATATTAATGTAGAGGAGAAGAAATAAGTATCTGTAGCACTGCCACGTAAGTTTGGAACTTTATTGCACCGCCAAGAAAAGAAGTCCTCACTCAAACTAACCAGAGTTTACCTGTTTTAAGTTTCAATTAAGTAGCGAAATATCAAATCGTTACTATGTGTTTCTATTGTGTATCTAAAAACCGTGGCCCGGCATGGCCACGTGAGTTAAGGCGTTCGACTCGTAATCTGAGGGTCGCGGGTTCGAATTCCCGTCGCACCAAACACGCTCGCCCTTTAAGCTGTGGGGGCATTATGATGGTACGGTCAATCGCACTATTCCTTGGTAAAAAAGTAGCCTAAGAGTTGGTGGTGGGTGGTGATGACTAGCTGCCTTCCCTCTAGTATTACACTGCTAAACTAGGGACAGCTAACGCAGATAACGCTTGTGTAGCTTTGCGCGAATTTCAAAACAAACCAAACCAAACAAATTAACAACCCATCAAACAAACAAATCTAAAAACGAGCCTGGCTCTGAAAGAGTTGCTTATTTAGAAACTCGACAGTGAAATAGTTAACTTAAGCTAGACAAACTAGACGTGGCGTTGTACAACGAACCTTTAAACGTAGGCGTGGCATTGTACAACAAACCTCTAAACGTAGGCGTGGCATTGACAATGATGTAAATATAGTTAATAGTATAGACAAGAAGAACATAGGAATTGAAGAGTAAGATAGAAAATCACCTTTTTACTTTTAGAAATTGGCCGAGTTTTTAAGCCAATTTTTAAGTTTTGAGGAAGAGAGCCAGTTCGAAACGCCATCTTCCAAAAAATAAAATTAAATATGTCGATTTTGTAACCTGTTCTTTCATTTAGTTGAACAGTGGTGTACAAAACTAGGTTTGACACTGAATAACACTTGGTATTTTCCCATATAAAGCTTTCTTAGTTTAGAGAGTAAAAATTGTTTGGAGACCATATAAATTCCACCATGCTCGAACTCACTCGTTTCAAAATAACTGAGTCCGTATTCATGAAATATATTGTAAAACTTTGTCTGAAGTTTCTAAAGCTAAGTTTCGCTGCGCACTGATCTTGTGACAACGAAACGAAAAGAAATACAGTTCTCAGTCGTCTGAAGTTCACGTGCTTGTAACTTTTGTATATTAAGTTTTGCACTGTGAGTTTCAAATTTCGTTGAATTAGCCACTGTTAACCTATGTATCTGTTGTCAGTATTATAAAGCGTAATTCTTGATGACGAAAACCCACTTGAAATAAAAATGTATCTCAGAACGGCTGGTATGGGTATTAATACTTTTATTGATAAGTAGAGGACATTTCGACCTTCCTAGGTCATCTTCAGGCTTTTCTTGTTAACCTGAAGATGACCTAGGAAGGCCGAAACGTTGTTCGCTGTTTATCAGTAAAAGTGATGATACCCATATCAGCCTTTCTGTGATACATTTATATCATGTATTTGTCAAATTAAGTTCTGTATGCGTGTCTGTTGCCACGTGACAAAGTAACGAAAGTGTTGTTTTTTCTTTCTTTCTTTGTAGCTGCCAGCAAGCGGTGCATCTCTAAATCCAGCACGTTCTCTTGGTCCTGCATTTGTGATGAACAAGTGGCACCAACACTGGGTGAGTTTTTATTAGGTAACCTAAAGAAGCAGGAAGAACCAATCTAAGAATTGAACTTAAGCTCAACTACTCCTTGGTTCTTTTCCACGGAATACAAACTACGATGGCACGTTTTATATTTCTTTCCGACTTGAAAGACATCTACAGTTTTAGCCATTCTTAATTTTTTCCGATCAGCAGCATCTTAGCTTTGTCTGACTTTGAATCAAATAACGGGATACACTATCACCCGTCGCACCAAACATGCTGGCCTTTTCAGCCGTGGGGGCGTTATACTGTTACGATCAATCCCACTATTCGTTGGCAAAAGAGTAGCCCAAGAGTTAGCAGTGAGTGGTGATGACTAGCAGCCTTCCCTCTAGTCTTACACTGCTAAATTAGGGACGGCTAGTGCAGATAGCCCTCGAGTAGCTTTGCGCAAAATTCAAAACAAACAATCACGCTCATAACTTTCCCAAACTGAAGATGTGAAGCGTGCTTAGTGTCAACGCAGCGGTTACCCTAAACGTTTTGATTCGCTAACCGACAGGCAACACTCCCTTTACGATAGTATACCTCCATTTATTGTACAAGTTAAGAGTATTTATTTTTAATACTTTATACGTAATATAAATAAAGCAATATGACAGAAAAAAAAAAAACACCCAATGATATTAAGAATTCTCGTAGCAACATGCAACATTGTTGATTTTCCGAGTCCGCATGCGTAAACCTCGCGAGAATTCCTTGAAAGAAGTAATTCACTAATGAATTTATCATACAAATTGGCATATGACTTTAGGTAAGCCTTCTGACCTCCGTGTCAAGACCAGAGAGCTACCCTTAGAAATGACGTAGAACAATATACTGTTAGAAGAAAGCTAGCTATCAAGCCTAAGACATACTATATACATCGGCAGCATCTTCTTTTAGGTAACGTTTAGGTAAATGGATTGAGGTTATATTGATATTAAAGAGTGTTGGGATTAGTGAGCCTGTGAATTCGAGGGTTCATGGTTCGCCTCCTGTTGCCGCAAACAAATCGCTTCATACTTTGGGATGATGTATACACTAAAGGAGTGACAATCAAATCTCACTCTTCTGGTCAGACAAGAGTAACCCAATAATTGTTTTTTGTGCTATTGACTAGCCAAACATGCTCGACCTTTTTAGCCGTGAGGGCGTTATAATGTACGATCAATCCCAGTATTTGTTGGTAAAATGAGTAGTCCAAGCGTTGGCGGTGGGTGATGATGACTAGCTGCTTTCCCTCTAGTCTTACACTGCTAAATTAGGGACGGCTAGTCCAGATAGCCCTCGTGTAGCTTTGCGCGAAATTCAAAACAAACAAACAAACCGTCTTCCTTCGAGCTTATCACTTGAAAGTTAAGATAAGGTATAAACTATTCATATGATGAAATCCCCTACCTCGAGATGCAAAATTCACACTTTAATGAATGATGAATATTTTGATTATGACATCGGTTTTAAAGGTTATAGGAAAATCGAAGTAACGGAAAATGTAAAGTATTCACGAGTACTCTCCGTTTATGGATTTACAACATGAATCCAGAGCTCGATTCCCCACAAAATGCAGATGGTCTGTTAAGTAGCTCCGTACAGAAATAACACTAACTTAACTCAGAACAGTAGAGACCTCAGATGTAAAGAAGCACTTTCACTGATAAGTGCTTATTAAATAAAATCTCAGTTAATAACTTAAAAAGCGTTTCATCTAGTTAACAAACTTGCAATTTGAAAGATAGTTTTAATCTAATGTGTAATGTTCTGGAAGCCCCAGTCGCTTTGCGTTTTTTAAAAAAACACTAAGCTGGTTATACGTATATATATATATGAAAAGTTCCGTAAAGATGAGGTATCAAAATCAAATTAGAAAAAAACTGGTTAAAAACATACTGTTAGATATCAAACTGGAGAGATACTGGTTGCAAACCATGCTATTAGATAACAAAATGGAGAGAAACTGATTAGAGACCAAGCTTTAAGATATCAAACTGGAGATAAACTGTTTAGAAACCAAGCTTTAAGATATCAAACTGGAGAGAAAGTGGTTAGAAACGACGCTGTTAGATATCAAACTGGAGAGTAACTGATTAGAGACCAAACTTTAAGATATCAAACCGGAGAGAAAGTGGTTAGAAATGACGTTGTTAGATATCAAACTGGAGAGAAACTGATTAGAGACCAAGCTTTAAGATATCAAACCGGAGAGAAAGTGGTTAGAAACGACGCTGTTAGATATCAAACTGGAGAGAAACTGATTAGAGATCAAGCTTTAAGGTATCAAACTGGAGAGAAAGTGGTTAGAAACGATGCTGTTAGATATCAAACTGGAGAGTAACTGATTAGAGACCAAACTTTAAGATATCAAACCGGAGAGAAAGTGGTTAGAAATGACGCTGTTAGATATCAAACTGGAGAGAAACTGATTAGAGACCAAGCTTTAAGATATCAAACTGGAGAGAAAATGGTTAGAAACGACGCTGTTAGATATCAAACTGGAGAGAAAGTGGTTAGAAACGACGCTGTTAGATATCAAACTGGAGAGAAACTGATTAGAGAACAAGCTTTAAGATATCAAACCGGAGAGAAAGTGGTTAGAAACGACGCTGTTAGATATCAAACTGGAGAGAAACTGATTAGAGACCAAGCTTTAATATCAAACCGGAGAGAAAGTGGTTAGAAACGACGTTGTTAGATATCAAACTGGAGAGAAACTGATTAGAGACCAAGCTTTAAGATATCAAACCGGAGAAAGTGGTTAGAAATGACGCTGTTAGATATCAAACTGGAGAGAAACTGATTAGAGACCAAGCTTTAAGATATCAAACCGGAGAGAAAGTGGTTAGAAACGACGCTGTTAGATATCAAACTGGAGAGAAATTGATTAGAGACCAAGCTTTAAGATATCAAACCTGAGAGAAAGTGGTTAGAAACGACGCTGTTAGATATTAAACTGGAGAGAAACTGATTAGAGACCAAGCTTTAAGATATCAAACCTGAGAGAAAGTGGTTAGAAACGACGTTGTTAGATATCAAACTGGAGAAACTGATTAGAGACCAAGCTTTAAGATATCAAACCGGAGAGAAAGTGGTTAGAAACGACGCTGTTAGATATCAAACTGGAGAGAAACTGATTAGAGACCAAGCTTTAATATCAAACCGGAGAGAAAGTGGTTAGAAATGACGCTGTTAGATATCAAACTGGAGAGAAACTGATTAGAGACCAAGCTTTAAGATATCAAACCGGAGAGAAAGTGGTTAGAAACGACGCTGTTAGATATCAAACTGGAGAAAATTGATTAGAGACCAAGCTTTAAGATATCAAACCGGAGAGAAAGTGGTTAGAAACGACGCTGTTAGATATAAAACTGGAGAGAAACTGATTAGAGATCAAGCTTTAAGGTATCAAACTGGAGAGAAAGTGGTTAGAAACGATGCTGTTAGATATCAAACTGGAGAGTAACTGATTAGAGACCAAACTTTAAGATATCAAACCGGAGAGAAAGTGGTTAGAAATGACGCTGTTAGATATCAAACTGGAGAGAAACTGATTAGAGACCAAGCTTTAAGATATCAAACTGGAGAGAAAATGGTTAGAAACGACGCTGTTAGATATCAAACTGGAGAGAAAGTGGTTAGAAACGACGCTGTTAGATATCAAACTGGAGAGAAACTGATTAGAGAACAAGCTTTAAGATATCAAACCGGAGAGAAAGTGGTTAGAAACGACGCTGTTAGATATCAAACTGGAGAGAAACTGATTAGAGACCAAGCTTTAATATCAAACCGGAGAGAAAGTGGTTAGAAACGACGTTGTTAGATATCAAACTGGAGAGAAACTGATTAGAGACCAAGCTTTAAGATATCAAACCGGAGAGAAAGTGGTTAGAAATGACGCTGTTAGATATCAAACTGGAGAGAAACTGATTAGAGACCAAGCTTTAAGATATCAAACCGGAGAGAAAGTGGTTAGAAACGACGCTGTTAGATATCAAACTGGAGAGAAATTGATTAGAGACCAAGCTTTAAGATATCAAACCTGAGAGAAAGTGGTTAGAAACGACGCTGTTAGATATTAAACTGGAGAGAAACTGATTAGAGACCAAGCTTTAAGATATCAAACCTGAGAGAAAGTGGTTAGAAACGACGTTGTTAGATATCAAACTGGAGAGAAACTGATTAGAGACCAAGCTTTAAGATATCAAACCGGAGAGAAAGTGGTTAGAAACGACGCTGTTAGATATCAAACTGGAGAGAAACTGATTAGAGACCAAGCTTTAATATCAAACCGGAGAGAAAGTGGTTAGAAATGACGCTGTTAGATATCAAACTGGAGAGAAACTGATTAGAGACCAAGCTTTAAGATATCAAACCGGAGAGAAAGTGGTTAGAAACGACGCTGTTAGATATCAAACTGGAGAGAAATTGATTAGAGACCAAGCTTTAAGATATCAAACCGGAGAAAGTGGTTAGAAACGACGCTGTTAGATATAAAACTGGAGAGAAACTGAGTAGAGACCAAGCTTTAATATCAAACCGGAGAGAAAGTGGTTAGAAACGACGTTGTTAGATATCAAACTGGAGAGAAACTGATTACAGACCAAGCTTTAAGATATCAAACCGGAGAGAAAGTGGTTAGAAATGACGTTGTTAGATGTAAAACTGGAGAGAAACTGATTAGAGACCAAGCTTTAAGATATCAAACCGGAGAGAAAGTGGTTAGAAACGACGTTGTTAGATATCAAACTGGAGAGAAACTGATTAGAGACCAAGCTTTAAGATATCAAACCGGAGAGAAAGTGGTTAGAAACGACGCTGTTAGATATCAAACTGGAAAGAAACTGATTAGAGACCAAGCTTTAATATCAAACCGGAGAGAAAGTGGTTAGAAACGACGTTGTTAGATATCAAACTGGAGAGAAACTGATTAGAGACCAAGCTTTAAGATATCAAACCGGAGAGAAAGTGGTTAGAAATGACGCTGTTAGATATCAAACTGGAGAGAAACTGATTAGAGACCAAGCTTTAAGATATCAAACCGGAGAGAAAGTGGTTAGAAACGACGCTGTTAGATATTAAACTGGAGAGAAACTGATTAGGGACCAAGCTTTAAGATATCAAACCGGAGAGAAAGTGGTTAGAAACGACGCTGTTAGATATCAAACTGGAGAGAAACTGATTAGAGACCAAGCTTTAATATCAAACCGGAGAGAAAGTGGTTAGAAACGACGTTGTTAGATATCAAACTGGAGAGAAACTGATTAGAGACCAAGCTTTAAGATATCAAACCGGAGAGAAAGTGGTTAGAAATGACGTTGTTAGATGTAAAACTGGAGAGAAACTGATTAGAGACCAAGCTTTAAGATATCAAACCGGAGAGAAAGTGGTTGGAAACGACGCTGTTAGATATCAAACTGGAGAGAAATTGATTAGAGACCAAGCTTTAAGATATCAAACCTGAGAGAAAGTGGTTAGAAACGACGCTGTTAGATATTAAACTGGAGAGAAACTGATTAGAGACCAAGCTTTAAGATATCAAACCGGAGAGAAAGTGGTTAGAAACGACGTTGTTAGATATCAAACTGGAGAGAAACTGATTAGAGACCAAGCTTTAAGATATCAAACCGGAGAGAAAGTGGTTAGAAACGACGCTGTTAGATATCAAACTGGAGAGAAACTGATTAGAGATCAAGCTTTAAGGTATCAAACTGGAGAGAAAGTGGTTAGAAACGATGCTGTTAGATATCAAACTGGAGAGTAACTGATTAGAGACCAAACTTTAAGATATCAAACCGGAGAAAAGTGGTTAGAAATGACGCTGTTAGATATCAAACTGGAGAGAAACTGATTAGAGACCAAGCTTTAAGATATCAAACTGGAGAGAAAATGGTTAGAAACGACGCTGTTAGATATCAAACTGGAGAGAAAGTGGTTAGAAACGACGCTGTTAGATATCAAACTGGAGAGAAACTGATTAGAGAACAAGCTTTAAGATATCAAACCGGAGAGAAAGTGGTTAGAAACGACGCTGTTAGATATCAAACTGGAGAGAAACTGATTAGAGACCAAGCTTTAATATCAAACCGGAGAGAAAGTGGTTAGAAACGACGTTGTTAGATATCAAACTGGAGAGAAACTGATTAGAGACCAAGCTTTAAGATATCAAACCGGAGAGAAAGTGGTTAGAAATGACGCTGTTAGATATCAAACTGGAGAGAAACTGATTAGAGACCAAGCTTTAAGATATCAAACCGGAGAGAAAGTGGTTAGAAACGACGCTGTTAGATATCAAACTGGAGAGAAATTGATTAGAGACCAAGCTTTAAGATATCAAACCTGAGAGAAAGTGGTTAGAAACGACGCTGTTAGATATTAAACTGGAGAGAAACTGATTAGAGACCAAGCTTTAAGATATCAAACCTGAGAGAAAGTGGTTAGAAACGACGTTGTTAGATATCAAACTGGAGAGAAACTGATTAGAGACCAAGCTTTAAGATATCAAACCGGAGAGAAAGTGGTTAGAAACGACGCTGTTAGATATCAAACTGGAGAGAAACTGATTAGAGACCAAGCTTTAATATCAAACCGGAGAGAAAGTGGTTAGAAATGACGCTGTTAGATATCAAACTGGAGAGAAACTGATTAGAGACCAAGCTTTAAGATATCAAACCGGAGAGAAAGTGGTTAGAAACGACGCTGTTAGATATCAAACTGGAGAGAAATTGATTAGAGACCAAGCTTTAAGATATCAAACCGGAGAGAAAGTGGTTAGAAACGACGCTGTTAGATATAAAACTGGAGAGAAACTGATTAGAGATCAAGCTTTAAGGTATCAAACTGGAGAGAAAGTGGTTAGAAACGATGCTGTTAGATATCAAACTGGAGAGTAACTGATTAGAGACCAAACTTTAAGATATCAAACCGGAGAGAAAGTGGTTAGAAATGACGCTGTTAGATATCAAACTGGAGAGAAACTGATTAGAGACCAAGCTTTAAGATATCAAACTGGAGAGAAAATGGTTAGAAACGACGCTGTTAGATATCAAACTGGAGAGAAAGTGGTTAGAAACGACGCTGTTAGATATCAAACTGGAGAGAAACTGATTAGAGAACAAGCTTTAAGATATCAAACCGGAGAAAAAGTGGTTAGAAACGACGCTGTTAGATATCAAACTGGAAGAAACTGATTAGAGACCAAGCTTTAATATCAAACCGGAGAGAAAGTGGTTAGAAACGACGTTGTTAGATATCAAACTGGAGAGAAACTGATTAGAGACCAAGCTTTAAGATATCAAACCGGAGAGAAAGTGGTTAGAAATGACGCTGTTAGATATCAAACTGGAGAGAAACTGATTAGAGACCAAGCTTTAAGATATCAAACCGGAGAGAAAGTGGTTAGAAACGACGCTGTTAGATATCAAACTGGAGAGAAATTGATTAGAGACCAAGCTTTAAGATATCAAACCTGAGAGAAAGTGGTTAGAAACGACGCTGTTAGATATTAAACTGGAGAGAAACTGATTAGAGACCAAGCTTTAAGATATCAAACCTGAGAGAAAGTGGTTAGAAACGACGTTGTTAGATATCAAACTGGAGAGAAACTGATTAGAGACCAAGCTTTAAGATATCAAACCGGAGAGAAAGTGGTTAGAAACGACGCTGTTAGATATCAAACTGGAGAGAAACTGATTAGAGACCAAGCTTTAATATCAAACCGGAGAGAAAGTGGTTAGAAATGACGCTGTTAGATATCAAACTGGAGAGAAACTGATTAGAGACCAAGCTTTAAGATATCAAACCGGAGAGAAGTGGTTAGAAACGACGCTGTTAGATATCAAACTGGAGAGAAATTGATTAGAGACCAAGCTTTAAGATATCAAACCGGAGAGAAAGTGGTTAGAAACGACGCTGTTAGATATAAAACTGGAGAGAAATTGAGTAGAGACCAAGCTTTAATATCAAACCGGAGAGAAAGTGGTTAGAAACGACGTTGTTAGATATCAAACTGGAGAGAAACTGATTACAGACCAAGCTTTAAGATATCAAACCGGAGAGAAAGTGGTTAGAAATGACGTTGTTAGATGTAAAACTGGAGAGAAACTGATTAGAGACCAAGCTTTAAGATATCAAACCGGAGAGAAAGTGGTTAGAAACGACGTTGTTAGATATCAAACTGGAGAGAAACTGATTAGAGACCAAGCTTTAAGATATCAAACCGGAGAGAAAGTGGTTAGAAACGACGCTGTTAGATATCAAACTGGAGAGAAACTGATTAGAGACCAAGCTTTAATATCAAACCGGAGAGAAAGTGGTTAGAAACGACGTTGTTAGATATCAAACTGGAGAGAAACTGATTAGAGACCAAGCTTTAAGATATCAAACCGGAGAGAAAGTGGTTAGAAATGACGCTGTTAGATATCAAACTGGAGAGAAACTGATTAGAGACCAAGCTTTAAGATATCAAACCGGAGAGAAAGTGGTTAGAAACGACGCTGTTAGATATTAAACTGGAGAGAAACTGATTAGAGACCAAGCTTTAAGATATCAAACCGAGAGAAAGTGGTTAGAAACGACGCTGTTAGATATCAAACTGGAGAGAAACTGATTAGAGTCCAAGCTTTAATATCAAACCGGAGAGAAGTGGTTAGAAACGACGTTGTTAGATATCAAACTGGAGAGAAACTGATTAGAGACCAAGCTTTAAGATATCAAACCGGAGAGAAAGTGGTTAGAAATGACGTTGTTAGATGTAAAACTGGAGAGAAACTGATTAGAGACCAAGCTTTAAGATATCAAACCGGAGAGAAAGTGGTTGGAAACGACGCTGTTAGATATCAAACTGGAGAGAAATTGATTAGAGACCAAGCTTTAAGATATCAAACCGGAGAAAGTGGTTAGAAACGACGCTGTTAGATATTAAACTGGAGAGAAACTGATTAGAGACCAAGCTTTAAGATATCAAACCGGAGAGAAAGTGGTTAGAAACGACGTTGTTAGATATCAAACTGGAGAGAAACTGATTAGAGACCAAGCTTTAAGATATCAAACCGGAGAGAAAGTGGTTAGAAACGACGCTGTTAGATATCAAACTGGAGAGAAACTGATTAGAGACCAAGCTTTAAGATATCAAACCGGGTGAAAGTGGTTAGAAACGACGCTGTTAGATATTAAACTGGAGAGAAACTGATTAGAGACCAAGCTTTAAGATATCAAACCGGAGAGAAAGTGGTTAGAAACGACGTTGTTAGATATCAAACTGGAGAGAAACTGATTAGAGACCAAGCTTTAAGATATCAAACCGGAGAGAAAGTGGTTAGAAACGACGCTGTTAGATATCAAACTGGAGAGAAATTGATTAGAGACCAAGCTTTAAGATATCAAACCTGAGAGAAAGTGGTTAGAAACGACGCTGTTAGATATTAAACTGGAGAGAAACTGATTAGAGACCAAGCTTTAAGATATCAAACCGGAGAGAATGTGGTTAGAAACGACGTTGTTAGATATCAAACTGGAGAGAAACTGATTAGAGACCAAGCTTTAAGATATCAAACCGGAGAGAAAGTGGTTAGAAACGACGCTGTTAGATATCAAACTGGAGATAAACTGATTAGAGACCAAGCTTTAATATCAAACCTGAGAGAAAGTGGTTAGAAACGACGCTGTTAGATATTAAACTGGAGAGAAACTGATTAGAGACCAAACTTTAAGATATCAAACCGGAGAGAAAGTGGTTAGAAACGACGTTGTTAGATATCAAACTGGAGAGTAACTGATTAGAGACCAAGCTTTAAGATATCAAATCGGAGAGAAAGTGGTTAGAAACGACGCTGTTAGATATCAAACTGGAGAGAAAGTGGTTAGAAACGACGCTGTTAGATATCAAACTGGAGAGAAAGTGGTTAGACATTACACTGTAGACATTGCAATTAAAGATAGGATATCGAGCGACCCAGACATTATGAGAATACACTTGAAGATGGGGAACAAATTATGAAGACAAAAATAAGATAATTTAACATCTTTTATTCTTACTACGATTATTGAGTTAGTGATGTTTGACAGCTTCTGGTTAGTGGTTGTTTTTCACGTCATTTTTGCGTTTCGTTCATTATGCGAATTGAAACCACTGAATAACATTATGTTTCATTCTCTGGACGAACCAGAAATGAAACAAATAAGAAAAAAACAGAACATTAACAAAAGAACAATGAGAGCTCATACAGTGAGAAGAGACAAAGGGACTCTGGAAGTTTACTGAACTTTCAAAGGATGGAATTTCCTAGCAGAAATATTTCCGTTGAAACTCGTAATATAAACAGGAAAACATTGTGATCGGTTCCAGTGGCAATAAGTAAGTGAATAAATAAAAACGTGTGAATAAGATTTGGTTAGGATAGAACTCGTTTGTTACTTCACAACCATAACTTTTGTCGCAGATGCTTGTTTGTTGCTTAGCACCAAGTTAAACAAGGGGTTGTCTTCTCACCACGGGTATCGAAAGAAGAATTTTAGCATTGTAAAATGGAAGACCATTGACCCATTATGGTAACTATCACTTGAAGAATTTCAAGTCCATAATTGGTTTCAATCAAAGTTCCTTTAAGGTAAATAATTGAAAAACAGTACTAATCCTGGTCTCCAATAATATCAATAACAATCTATTTCAGAAGGATTTTCCCTTAAGAAAATACCTTTTTAATCTTAAATTACGAGACTGAAATATTACATGGTATGGACTAAAAAATGAATGTTTTGTTTGTTTGTTTGAGTTGGTATATGCAATATTCACGTCTAATATATCGCAATCCGAAGTGAAAACCGGGACTTTCAATGCCAATGTACCTAACTCTTCTTGGAATTTAGCTCTCTCTTATATTAGGACCCCCATGGGGTCCAGATGTGGGAAATGGTGGAAAGAGTTTTTATAAAAGTTCTCTGAGTAGTATTGTTTGTTTGTTTTGAATTTCGCGCAAAGTTACTCGAGGGCTATCTGCGCTAGCCGTCCCTAATTTAGCAGTGTAAGACTAGAGGGAAGACAGCTAGTCATCACCACCCACCGCCAACTCTTGGGCTATTCTTTTACCAACGAATAGTGGGATTGACCGTCACATTATAACGCACCCACGGCTGAAAGGGCGAGCATGTTTGGTGCGACCGGGATTCGAACCCACAACCCTCGGATTACGAGTCAAACGCCTTAACACACTTGGCCGTGCCGGGCCCTCTGAGTAGTAAGAAACTGCTTTCTCCTAGGGAAATGTTTCCTATATAGTGACACTGGGGCAGAAGTGAAAATTGTTACTTGGAGAAAATTGTTAATTATAATTCTCAGGAAACATTGTGCCGCGCCTGACGTATAACAATCTAGTGGGGTGATAACACAAGTTCTAATGAACAGACCATGACGACTTTTAGGGCTAAGTCCTAGAAGCCATTTTCTATAATACATAAATGGTGTCATTACAGTAATAGCTGTAATAGTAGCTGATAACCTTTAATAAATTCATAAAGGGTAATTATAGTAATAGATGTAATTGGATCAGACGACGTGTTTTAATTGTATTCGTAATTTAACTCTTACCCCTCGTGTAGTTTTGCGTGAAATTCAAAACTAACCAAATCAAAAACGACAACAAAAAATTATTCAATATGATGCAATACGCGGACTCCTACTGGTAGTAACCGCTACTATATCCAAGTCGGTAATCTGAGGGTTAAACACATGAATTTATTCTAGTGCCAAGTTACTAATATATGCATTAATTAAATATGAAAAGGCCTAGCTGACGCAATACGGCGTGAGATGTTATTATTATGCATAATCAAACAGTTAAATACGTGTTATACTGCTGCAGGCTTCTGATGTAAATTTAAAGTTTATCTTGCAGTTTAATAAATTGCTCAAAGTCAACCAGTAATATGATATATTGCACGCATGTATTAAGCCTAAATGTGCATGTTTTTATATTTACAATTTTATTTATGAAATTGACCTGTAAATATAATAACTTACAATTTCGTAATTTAGACCAACCAGAAATATTGTCATCTCGTGCATCTATTCCGATTTCTGGAAACATCCGGAATTTTTCTTTGCGAAATAATGTCTTAAGAGGGCGCTAAAGTAGTATTAGTCACATTAATTTCCGCATCATGTTTCTAGACACGATAAATGAAAACTTATATCATCGGTGACAAAAATATACTCTTCAAAAAACGAAACGCAAAAGGCAAAATTTGAGACATATTGTAAACAAGTTTATTCCGAGTAGTTCTGTATGACATGTGTGAAACTTTGCACATTCACTACTGAACATCCAAAGTCTGCAAAGGCGAAGTCCACATTCACTAGTTGACGTTTAACGTCACTCAACGTCAATAACGAGTATGCCCCCCCCCGTGAGCATCAATAACTGCTTGGCATCTCCTGCCCATGGAAGCGATGAGATGACGAATTACATCCTGTGGAATGGCTGTCCACTCAGCCTGCAAGCTGAGGTAGAGTCTGCGGTTGAGGTTGTCGCCGTTGCAGACGTCGGTCCAACTCGTCCCAAAGATGTTCGATGGGGTTTAAATCTGGTGATCTGGAGGGCCAGGGAAGAACGTTGATATTGTGGTGTCTCAAGAAGACAGTGGTGAGTCGGGCTGTGTGAGGACGGGCGTTGTCATGTTGAAAAACATCGTTGACGTTCACCATGTTGGGTTGCACATGAGGCCTAAGAATCTCGTCGACGGTTGCGTACGGTTTGATCAGAAATCCTACGCAGCCCTGGTATGGTTGAGGCAGTAGATGTCGCAGTGGTGGTCCTATCCCGAAGGTGACGTAACTAGATGTAGCGATCTTGTGCGGGCGTGGTCACACGAGGTCTGCCAGATCGTGGACGGTCACAAGTTGATCCATGTTGTTGGTGACGATTCCATAGCCTTGTGATGGTGCTTGGGTGGACATTCACAGCTCTGGCAACATCTGATCGAGATTCGCCTGCTTTCAAGCGACCATTGGCGTTGTTGCGTTGTGCTTCAGTCAGTCTTGGCGTAACTGTATTGCGTGTCGGTGGCTTAACACTGAGCTATGGAAACCGAGAACCCGTCATTTGTATAGGGATTTTGCACATGTTGCACTTGCAGAACATGCAGATCTCTTAAACAAATTTATTGGACACGAATGCGTTTTGGCGAAAAATCCGATGTTTTCCTCCGTTTTCAAAGTGCACAACTTTTATTGTCATTTTGGTCTGACAATCAGTGCCTTAACACGTGTAGCATCACATACTCTGAGCTTGTAACGTTATTACATATATTTCTCTTTAAAATAACAAAAATATCCCTTTTGCGTTTCTTTTTTTGAAGAATATATTTCAATTACATTTTCTCCCTGACCTTAACAATATTTTTATGTAATATGCGTTAGGATAAAATATATATATAACAACAAGGCTACAATTACGCCTTTAGTTTAGTTGTTTTTTATTCTAGGGGAAATTTGATTTGTTTCTTTTTCGTGTTTTTTCAGAAGCCGTTGCAAAGACAAACTAGGAAGTTACGTTTATGAATAAACTTTTATGTATGTAGATGTCGCTCTGATGTTAGAGTGTAAGCCTTATTTATAGGAGGTTTTTATAACTAAACTTTTCACCTAGTTTTCACGTGTGTAAAGCTCTTCTAGTTTACTTTGAGAAATCCGGATTTAGTCCCTTGGGAAATAAGGATTTTTGTTTGTTTTAAGTTAAGCACAAAGTTACACAATGTGCTATCTGTGCTCTGCCCAGTAAACATCTTCTTGAGACATGTATTCCTGTTTTGTCCAGTGTAACACGAGTTCCAATCTTGAATTAGAATTGTAAGTTTCACTTTAAATGATCCACTAAGATTAAGAATGAAAAGAAAGCCATGCACACCACACTGTTATTTTATCTTGTAAGTCCAGGTACAAAACCAGGTGATGTTGCTTTTATAAGAGGCCAATATCACGAGGGATTTTTCACGTTACTGAAGCCTTGAAAATTCTCTAGTGAATTTGAATGGAAAGCTTAGTTTATGTAAGGGAATCAACTTGTAGTATTATCTTACTCAAAAATTGTATTATTCCTCTCAGAGTAGAAATGAATAAAAACGGTAGTAATTTTTATCAAGTCATTTTGAACCTTCGTGATTTTCTAACATATAAATCCTACTCAGTGTTATAATGGTGTGATGTTCCACTGAATCATCGTTGCGTTAAAAGATTTGTTTTGGTAGTTAATACCGTCTTGGAATTTTTTTCTCGGTTTCATTTGTATTTTAATTATCTTGACTCGGTTATTAATATAACAGGTATTGGTACGTTGTGATAGTATAATGCAACTTGCCGTATTCTTGACGGAGATTAGATTTGGAAGCGAGTTTTAAATTTTTCAAAAACGAAACGGCTTCAAACCAATCCAAGAGATGAACGTATTTAATATGGGCGCTGGTGTAAATTTGATTCTTTTATGATTACAAATTACTGGACAAATCTTCAACAATGTCCACCTGGTGACAAATTAATATTCATGCTGCAGCTGAATGAATAACAAGAAAGTTCAAAAAAAGTTTTTTCTTGAATTTTGATTTTGCATAGTGATGAAAAATGGTCATTTTATCTCACAGATGGTCTTCTGAAACCTGTGGGTGGGAGGTATTTTATCTGTCCCCTATTTGCTTTACTAATCAGTGGCACAGTGGTATGTCTGCAGACTTACAGTGGGCTATCTGTTGTCGCCCACCACCACGAGTATCGAAAACCGCTTTATAGCGTTTAAATTCCACAGGCACTGGGGGCTGCGGACTTACAACGCTAGAAACCGGGCGTCGATGCCCCTGGTGGGAAAATCATACATAGCCTATTGTTTGTGCTCAACTACAAACAAACTCTTTGTTGTTGTTGTTTTATTTTTTATTAATTATATTTTACTTTGGCTAAACTGGCAAAACGAAACGGTGACCAAGCAAACCAATCCCGAAAAGGTTCTCAGAACCTTTTTTCCAAATGTTAACTCAGCCAACTTTTTGAACCATGTAATTAACTGAGAGTCTATGGTAGACAGAAGAAATTCAAGCAGATATTATGAACGTAGTCATATAGTTCTGGCCCCTAGACTGCATGCTAGGTAAGAAACTGGACCATAAGCATAACAAAAGGTGACCATTTCCGCTCTAGTTATATAGGTCAGTCTATAACCACAGATCACCATCAGTTTTTTGTTCTTTTTTCACGCTTCCATTTCTTTGAAACAAATATACTAAAAAAAAACATATTCACCGTGAAAATTCAGAGATTAAGTTTTCCAAAAAAGTTTCTTAACTTCGCTGAGTTACAGTGAGGTTTATTTTGTTAACTTTCCACGAAATTTGTTGTTCTTTTCTTCATTAGACTTTTGGTTATGAAAAAAGTTCCCTTAATTTTTGGATGTTTATATTTGAAAATTTCACACCTTTTTATCAGTACCTGCCCTGGCCAGGTGGTCAGAACGCTCGATTCGTACTCTGAGGGTCGCGGGTTAGAATTCTTGTCACACCAAATATGCTCTATATTTCATCCTTGGAAGTGTTATAATGTTACGATCAATCCTACTATTCGTTGATAAAATACTAGTACAAGTAGGGGGTGATGACTAGAAGCCTTTCCTCTGTCTTCCAGTACTAAATCAGGGACAGCTAGCGCAGATAGTCCTCGTGTAGCTTTGCGGGAAATTCAAAACAAACAAATAACTACCAGCAGCTGTCCATTAGTGCTTGAACAAGGACTAGATTTATTCAAACCTTAATATAGAGATTTAAGAATGAAAATTGTTGACGTTTTTAAGGTTTCGTGTTTCATAATTTAATAAGGACATTCAGTACGTTCCTTATCACAATTAAATCTATTTTTGTTTAATGTTTTGTATGTGTAGGTAGGGTGGGGGTGAGAAATCAATTTGTAAGTAGTAGTATTAACAATTATCGTAATATTGAATTTAAAATCACTACAGACGAAGTCGTTGTTTGAAACACGATCGTTTGTCGCTGTTGCCTTCGGAATTTGACATTTTATCAATTACTTTCACGTGACGTGATGGTCTCCTCGAGCGCGAGTAGAGGTTTTTACTGTCTCCCCTTAAAAGCGACGTTTGCCTTGTTATTGTAATAAGCAACGTGACCGAGTAAATCGTGTAATTTCCTTGTTAGCAAATGGGAGCATTTCCGTTCATTATAAGGGGCGTGCCTTATGAAAACAGGATTGGCCCCTGGATACATTGCACGTGTAATGTAAGCCTTTAGACTTCTGTTTCCACCTTTTGAAACAAGAGTTATCTTAGCGAATTATATTGTACATTTTCTGTCCTGAATATATTTCTGATACTGTTGTTCTAGTTTCTAAAACAAGTGGTTTTATTTATTTATTTAGAATTAAGCACAAATATACACAATGGGCTATCTGTGCTCTGCCCATCACGGGTATTGAAACCCGGTTTATAGCGGTGTGAGCCTGCAGACATGCCCTTGTGCCTCTGGGGGGCAAAACAAATCGAGATAATGCTGAAATACGTTGCAGCGCCATCACACACATATATTTACAGATATGCTAATTTTCTGGAACAAAGTTTTCTAACATTGCACCAAACCGTTAAGATCTAGAAATCAGTTCTCATGTTTGATGTTTCCTGGTTTATTAATCCGTAATGTCACGCCTTAGGATAAATTGGTTGAATGACATTTAACATACTTTTAACGTTTTTCGTTAACATTTGATTAGATTATTATAAGCAGCTATCTGCACTGTGTCTACCTCGTGAAATCGAACTCCGGATTTTTTTCATTGTAATTTCGTAAGAACTGGAAGAAGTTATTTTCTTAAAATAAATCTAGTGTCTGTATTTTTTCACTTTTAGCAGTAGTAGACAAAATTAAAGAAGTTATAATATAGAATTATAAGTATTACAATTCAAAATTAATGTAATACTTAGCTAGATTTTGTTTGTAGAATAGTTGATTATTTAAAAGAGCATTATAGATGTTAGCCCCCTCTGGGGGATGCAGTCGTAACTATGCAGGCTTACGTCACTAAAATGTTAGTTTCGATATCCCTACGTAGTTAGCAGAGCACAGATAACCCATTGAGTAGCTTAGTTAATTTGTAAAAGGAACTCTTAAATCAGCATGACAACTTCGAAGAGTTCATTGGTTATTAAGTATCCGACTTCAAGCGTACAATGGCATTTACGGTTATCTTTAAGCGGTAATTTGTAATCTGATTAGATGATTTTTATTATAGTTGACCTGTAATTATCGTAACACGACAGTAAATCTTTACCTAAGAACTTTTAGCTTTTTTTTTTTTTTTACAGAAACGTTAATCTTTCCAAAGGATTTCTGGAATACAGATCCAAACATTAACATGTTTGTTGTTCGTACCAGCAAAAAACGTTGACTTTTTTAAATTACAAAACTGAGTGTTTTTTTTAGTTGAAGCTCTCTTTATTTGTCACTGTTAAATTACTTTTGTTATGTGTATCGGAGCTTTAGTTTTTTGTACATAAAATCATTTCTTGATGTCTTTAAATGTCAGGCTGTAGTTCATGTAAATAACAGTTTTATTGAAAATAAGCCATGTATTTAGTGTTTACTCACTAGTTACAAACATGACTACATTATCTGTGGTTTAGTGGATGGAATGAACAGTTAGATTTACTCAGTCCAATGGTCCAGCAGAAGAAAAGGAGAACCTCGTGTCTTTTTTTCTATTTTATAAACCTTTACATAACTTGACCGAGTCTCTCCAGACTTCGGAGGTAGGTGGTGCATCTAAATTGTTGACGTACTCAGACTGTGAATCTGAAGATTTATTGTTGCTTCCTGTTGCCTAAAAAAAAAAAAAGCCTCTTTGGGGGAGTACTAGGAATGCACAAAAATTGACGTTGGGGGCTGTTGGCTAGGCACTCTCTCTCTCTCTAAACTTTCAGTTGAAAAATAGGGGCACTATACACAAATAGTCCCTTGTGTAGTAACTTTGCGCATATATACAAACTCTTAAACTTTGTTGTTTTTTTAGGTCTACTGGTTCGGCCCTTTAGCTGGAGGTGTCACTGCCGGATTAATTTATGAGTATATATTCGATTCCAAGAAATTAGCCAAAACATTAAAAGAGGCGTTGGAAGACGTAGACAGAGGTGAGTGTCATTTACTAGTCATATTATCAATTTAAAAGAATCATATACTAGAGATTAACTTAACAGAAAGTGAGTTTTCAAATTTAAATGGTTTGACTTTCAGAGAGAGTTTAGGCAACGCTGATGACATGATAAATAGATTATTGTATGAACTATGACAGAAGTTTGGTTGAACGAAGTTTATTTTAATTTATGCAACTACAGTGATGGCCCCTCACACAAAACATGCTCGCCTTTTCAGCCGTAAGGTGTTATAAAGTACGGTCAATCCCACTATTCGTTGGTTAAAGAGTAGCCCAAGAGTTGGCGGTATGTGGTGATGACTAGCTGTCTTTCCTCTAGTCTTACACTGCTAAATTAGGGACGGCTAGCACAGATAGCTTTCGTGTAGCTATTCGCGAAATTAGAAAAACAAATAATATAATCAACTACAGTAAACTGTATTAACAGACAACTCATTATCTCTCGTTAACGGATGTTTTTCTCAATTATGGTAGTTATTAAGGGGTATATATATATATATATATATATATATATGTTTAAACACTATTGACGAGCAATTAATTTCTAAATATCGACACTGAAAGTCAATGCACTTGCAAAACAGAAAAGATAAAATTCGATATTATGTGTTTTGAAATTGCAGTGTAGTTTCTACTGGTACATATATACGATGTGTGTGTCTATACATATATAGTTTGTTATAACCAAAAACAAGCCGAAACAAAAAAACGTCTACAAACTAAATTGTCAAGGGTTGATTCTGTATTTCTTAAAACATCGTTAACCTTTAATATATTTTAGAGAAAATTAATACTGATAAAGTTAAGTAAACAAAATTAAAAGGAAAGACTACCTAAAAAACAGCAACTTGAAACAAACTAAATTGTCAAGGGTTGATTCTGTATTTCTTAAAACATCGTTAACCTTTAATATATTTTAGAGAAAATTAATACTGATAAAGTTAAGTAAACAAAATCAAAAGGAAAGACTACCTAAAAAACAACAACTTGAAATTTTTAACTAATGTTAGTTTGTTTTAAGCCGTAACAAAAATAATAAACGCTGTATCAATAAAAAGGATTCCTAGTGTACAAGCTATAATGTGGGATATAAAACAATTGTAACAAATAAATATAAATACATTTTACTAAAAGTTTCTGATAACTATTTTTAGTTGTGAGTAAAGTCATTAAACATCTTGGCACTACTTTATGCGGATGAACACTTTACCGCATATAAAGGGTTGTTTAGAGTATGATAGTTGCAGTAGATTTAAAGAGTGGTGGTTGGGAGTTATACTTATTAGTTTATATAACTGGATGGGATCCTTAACACTAATATAAATTGTCTATTGGGATAATACTTAGTGCCTTACCACCATAATGGGAACTGGAATGCTAACTTCAGGAGGTAAGTTTATTTAACTTATTTACCCCTAAATAGTAGTACCTTATTTTATTTTGTAAGGATTTTTTCGTTTAATTTTTATTTATTTTCCTTCTCTTTCTTTACTTGCGAGAGCAGTCACCTTCCCACATTTATCTGTAGACAGTGAAGAGTGATATAGATGTGGAACATTGTGGACTTTAGCACTCACATCCCGCTCTCCTAACTTCTATTTCTACATCTACTGTTATTCCTTTATTTCTTATGTGAGACGGGCGAATGCAGGTTAAGACTGATAGACGGTGTATCCCCACCGCAATGTGGGTCCTACTTTCACAGTCACCTCCAAAACTAGGGTACATTTTATCTCCCACATTATATATCGTGCTCTGAGATCTTTTCAGTTAGTGCAGTGTTTTTTGTTTAATTTATTTTTGTTTCAGCTTGTTTTTAAGCCATAACAAACTAATATGATTAGTCAGGGTGTGGATTTCCTGTTTTTAACGCAGTCTTTCCTTTTGATTTTGTTTACTTAACTTTATCAGTATTAATAAGAAAAATGTTTGTGTGTGTGTCCCTCTCTCCCTATATATATTTGTTTCCGATATTAGAAATAACTTTGATAACAGTAAGTAAAATGGGTGTAAAATATAAACATTATATTATCATGAAATTTCACCCATTCTATTATGCAAAAATAAATCGCACCTTAATACAATTATGTGTCGGTTTATTACATTGTAAACGAATATCATCCAACCAAACGAAATGTGTGACTATAGCTTAATATCTATAAGACTAAAGATAGTCATACTATTCCAAGTACTAGTGTGGTAATTGCGCTCATGGATTCTAAAACGACAACGTATAGGAAAATCAGTGTTTTAAGTATTGATAGATTGAGTCAAAATTTCTTGCTTCAGTGGGAACTGTACACGAAAATAATGCTATTGAATATTGAAACGGTCGACATATGAGAGAACAAACTCTTTAAAAATGACGTTATGTAAGTGAGGGTACTCTTTTCAAACGGTATACGAAAATCCAAGCTTTAAATTTAGGTGTAAGTGTTATCCTCAGGACAGAAAGATACAAATTATGACGATAGCAGACAGGATTACGTTCCACCTACAATATTTACAGTCAAGGAGGACAAATGAGGTCTAAAGCAGCTGAAATGTCATATTACAAAAGCGTATCTTAAAAATGGTGTTATATCTCACTTCCATTGTTTTGTATTTATCATTCTGCCTTGGCTTCACTCGCAATCTGAGGGTCGCAGGTTCGAATCTCTGTTTCACCAAATATGCTCGCCCTTTTAGTCGTGGAGACGTTATAATGTTACGGTCATTCTCAGTATTCGTTGATAAGACAATAATCCAAGCACAATTTTATGTTGCTAAATTAGGTGCTATCTGTATTATGCAGATAACCCTCGTGTAATTTTGTGCAAAATTAAAAAAAAAAAAAAATTATTGTCCAATCTTATAGCATAATTTCATCACTGCAAGCATTTGCAGAGAAAAAGGTCTGAACCAAAACCAATGTGCGCTGTATCTCAGTCATTGATATTAGAGATTTGTACGAAACTAATGGTACCTTGACTGCTGACTGGTACAATCTATTTTTATCCATCATGTCTTTACCTCTAGAGCAAAACCTATCCACTAAGGATTTATTTCCAGTAAGACAGTGAACCCAAGTATACAGCAATGTAATGAAACGATCTACCGTAGAATACAAAGGCCAATGGAAAGCTAAACACCTTGGGAATGACCTACAGTGTCACGAGTTGAATATGATTAAATCTCCACGGACTTACATGAAAACTCAGAACACTAAACAACTTTGCTGTAATGATACAGAGCATTTGTGGCAGTATTTCATAGAGCACTGTTTAAAACAATGAAAAATACTAGTGTATTTTCTTTCATATTTCGTTGCAAATACCCATTTTTTTGTAACTGCTGCATGTGTATCACCTCTTCTTTTTACATAAGTATCTCCACAGAATTACTGATAGAACTCCTTCGGATATTCGAACATACTTTTCTGAACCGTTTATATACCAAATTGCTTTTGGACTCATGAATTTATTGTTTATAGGACCTCTGATAATAAATACCATTAATACTGTAGTTAATCTTATAGATTCAGGTTAAGTTATAACATATTGTTTGGGGCTATATATCTTAGTCATTTGTTCTTTCTTATTAATTATTTACTTGTTAAAATGTGCACAGATTCACTCTTAAATGCCCCTATTGGCATAAAGGTATGTCTGCGGACTCGCACCTCTAGAAACTGTGTTTTGATACATAGCACAGATAACCCATTGTGTAGCTTTGTGTTTAACTTAACTCAAGATTCTATCAGCAGAAGTATCTGTACACCCGTCTATCTATCTATCTATGGTATAAAACAATCTGTCAGTACGTCTGTCTCGTGTATCACGTTGTTATGAGGAGTGGGTTGAACTGATTTGATGAATTATTATAGGTAATGCAAGTTGACCTCCCACAGTTCGAGTTTAAATAGATAACACTATGTAACACAAGTTTTGTTCCTGGACAGTATGTGTTATTTCTTAATTGCTTATGTTGTAATAGTACAGAAAATGGCCGTTATTCCCTTCAAACTTTGCTTTTGTGACCTGGATAATGATATTTAGAAATTAACCTATTTTCTGTGTAAAAATGGGCAAATTTGCATTTTTTCATTTACATAAGGTCTGAATAAAACAACATATGAATCAAGATTTACATGTATTTATACTAAAGTTATACAAAAATGTTTAGAAGCGAGTAGTTTTTTTCGAGATTTGAGACTGTAATGTAAAATCATTTTCACGTATCAGCCCCCAAATATTGTCTCCCATCATGTTTTCGTTATACGCTCCTTGGTAGCGGTGGTCAAAGTCCAGTATATCTTGGTGGAAGTGCTCGCCTTGCTCCTCTGAGTATACTCCCATGTTCTCTTTGAAATTATCAAGATGAGCGTCAAGGATATGGGCTTTCACGGACATCCTGCAGTCCATTTTGCCGTAGTTCTTCACCAGAACCTCAACCAGTTCCACATAATTTTCGGCCTTGTGATTGCCCAAGAAGCCCTAAACCACTGCGACAGAACTGCCCCAAGCTTTGTTTTCTTTCCTACTGAGCTTCTTGGGGAATTCTGTGCACTCCAGGATCTTCTTTATTTGTGGTCCAACGAAGACACCACCTTTGACCTTTGCCTCAGGCAGCTTAGGGAAGAAGTCTCGAAAGTACTTGAAGGCTGCAGACTCCTTGTCAAGAGCTGTGACAAGTTGTTTCATAAGACCCAATTTTATATGCAATGGTGGGAACAACACCTTCTGGAGGTCCACTAGCGGCTCACACTTGATATTGTGCCTCCCCACAGAGAACTCGGTCCGTTGTAGCCAGTGCTTCCTGTTGTAGTGCCCTACGGTGCCCCTGTTGTCCCAAAGGCAAAAATAACAGGGAAACTTGGTAAAGCCTTCTTGGAGACCCATCAGGAATGCCACCATATTGAAGTCTCTGATAACCTCCCAGCAATACTCATCATACTTCAAGGGTTCTAACAAGTCTTGACGCGGTTGCATTCTTCTTTGAGGTGCACCGAATAAGCCAGGGGACGAGACGGATACTTATTCCCGTTATGGAGCAGCATAGCTTTGAGGCTTCTAAATGAGCTATCAATAAAGAGGCATCACTCGTTCGGGTTACAGGCAATTCTAATTGCCTCGCACAGACCGGATACATTGTGGCAGAAGCAGAGCCCATCTTGACAAGTGAAGAAGCTTGAAAAATGTCGGTGATGCTTCCTCTGACTTGCGACTTGCACACTTTCATCTAACAAATCTCACTCCTTGAGCCTAGATGTCAAAGTTCGGCATCAGCTACTCAGCACTGAATCTACCTGGAATGTTCTGGAAAATGGTTAAATTTAAAAAATTCATTACCCATGTCACAAAAGTAAAGTTTGAAGAGAAAAATAGGTCTTTTTCCATTAACTTTAGGCATAAGCAAATGGGAAATAACACTTTCTGCCCAGGAACAAGACAAAGTAAAAATTTTGTTACATAGTGTAATCAATTAGGCAAATGGTTCGAGTGTAGTAGCTATTTCAATTGTACCATCTTAATACCATGAAGTGGCCTCTACCGGGCGAAGAGTTCGCTACCAAAGTATGTTAAGACCGACGTTGAACGAAAATGGGTTTAAGGGAGAGCATAGCAAGAGTACCTTTACTTCAGATGAACGGATCGTGTGCTGCGGCTCAAAATAGCGAAAGGGGTGGCTAGTGCCTCTATTTATAGCATCAACATAGCATACAGAAGTGTGGCGAGACTACAAGTTGAAAGATATTAGACGATTTGAATTATCGAACTTTTATAGTTCTGTGATTGGTAGAACCTACAAATACAGCAATTATAGCGTGCAAGTGCAGTTTTGTTAAGTAAAGACAAAGATATGATTACCATCACCAGAGGGACGGTGTTACAATAGGGAGAAATGTTGAAGGGCTTTCTCGACGTACATCTACATATATACTTCATATAAGCATTAAAAAAATCCAAACTGTAAAACTTATACTTTACAATGAAAAATAAGGACAGCAGTGTTTTTATATGAAACAAAATAAAAAAAGGAACCATTAAAATCGAAATCTTATAAAGATTTTTCTTCTTTCCTTTTGGACGAGGGCCCAGCATGGCCAAGCGTGTTAAGGCATTCGACTCGTAATCCGAGGATCGCGAGTTCGAATCTCGGTCGCACCAAACATGCACGCCCTTTCAGACTTGGCGGCGTTATAAAGTTACGGTCAATCCCACTATTCGTTGGTACAAGAGTAGCCCAAGAGTTGGCGGTGGGTGGTGATGACTAGCTGCCTTCCCTCTAGTATTACAATGCTAAATTAGGGACGGCTAGCGCAGATAGCCCTCGAGTAGCTTTGCGCGAAATTCAAAACAAACAAACCTTTTGGACGACCACATGGAAATAAAGTGTTCTTCAACGCCATCACGCACACTCATGTTTAGTAGCAATAATTATCAACCCTCAAACCACGTAGAGAGAGAGATAAAAACATTTACAGATAAAAGGGAAAGAAATGAAATTATTATGTAAAAATCTGTTTAATTATCCTGATAAAATAGTAAAAACTTATTACTGTTTTCGTGTTTAACCAAGAGAAATCTTTATACAACCACACCACACTGGCTGTGATACATTGTATTTCAATAATAGCAATATTTGATGTTTTTTATTTCTTCGGTTTTCTTAAATCACAAAAGGATATTTCCTTGTAGAATTAGGCACAAAACAAATACGCTTTCAATCACAGTAAATATTCGACCCCACCCCTTTTCTGTCAAGAACACTACGTCCTACACACATTACACGTGACCATAACCGAATGAGTGATGTGTTATCTCGATCTCGTCTCGTGATATTTGAACACTAATAATTAGTTATGTAGGAATAACGTCTATTTGACCAGACCAGCAACACAATTCCCGGATGTCAATTACAACTGCACGAATTAAGACTGGGGAAATCTAATGTTTAAAATGACTAATATTGACGAAATTATCAAAACCAACTTAATAATCTGAAAGTCTAATCAAACAAGCCTTGAGATATGGATAGTGTTACATATTTTAAAATATAATTTTCGCCCTTCTAGCTGTTTAGCACGAACAGCACACAACTGAAGCAAACCAAAAATAATAATAAATAAACATTTATTCAGTACTTAAAACGAGATGTTAGAATCGCCAAAAGTACTGCCATTTAATCATTTATATTTTTGCTGAAAAAAATTGGGGAAAGTCAGTTCAACATAGTCACTATCTTGCTGCCTAACACATTTATTATTAACAAATGAGTTTGGTGTCAAGTGGATGCTTTTACGCTTTTTTTTGTACCAAATCTACTAATAAACAATAATTATGTTGAACGTGAATTTCTTGTTTTATAACAAGAACCACGATAGTAGTAGTTCATAATAGGGATCGCAAAGAATTGCACAAAATCCTGATAGAACGTTCAGATAAAAAACACCTTAAACTGTAAAGATTCAGTTCAGACAGTACTTTAAAACACATCTTAAAAAACAACACGTACGTTAGACTTACAAGGAAAAGAATACCTGCTCCAAATAGCCCGTTTACAATTCTTATTATTTTTTACCAGTCCACAACACTTTTGTGCTAAGTGAAAGAGAAAAGAAAAAATCAGTACATATATTACATTTTACAACAAACTAGTAGAATAATTACTTTAAATGACATAAAGTTTATTTAAAACGATGTTTTAGACGTCTTATTCTAGGAATAAGTTTGCCAACTGCTACGTAATATATATATATATATATATATTTATCGCTTTCGCCCTTCTAGGTTAAGCGCACGTGTCACGACGTTTGGAGCGTTATTTTTAAATTTTTTATTAAATAACGTTTTTACTTCTTACGTTAATGAGATTGGCATCAAAACGTAGTTTATAATTTAAATTTTAAAACTATATAAGTTTTAATTTCTTTAGATACTTATACACATTGTATTGTGGGCGTGATAAAATAGAAATTGAACAATAAGACAACTGGACGTGTTATTTTTCTTTACATTTTCTTTTAAATTAAGTATCAGTTTTTGTGTGTCACATAACACGTCCTGTTGTCTTTTTTTCAGTTTATATTTTATTACGCCCACCATACAACGTGTACAAGTACCTAACGAATTAGAAACTCGAATTTGAGATATAGACAAGCTAAATATAACATAATAGCCTCCAACCTCTATGATTTGCTGATATATCAATATATTTAGCAAATCCACCGCAGTGGATTTGCCCTTCAAACCAATCATTTGAAAGTTCTTAATTAGTGCTACTTACTACTAAGTAGCTCAAGTTTATAACCAATAGAAAGACAATCTTTCCCCTCTACGTTATTCTGACAGTTTATAAGCGACTTAAAGGCGAAAGATTGGTTTGTTTTTAATTTCGCGCTAGTCGTCCTTAATTTAGCAGTGTAAGATTAGAGGGAAGGCAGCTAGTCATCACCATCCACCGCCAACTCGTGGGGTACTCTTTTATCAACAAATAATGGAATTGACCGTAACATTACAACGCCCCCACGGCTGAAAGGGCGAGCATGTTTGGAGTCACAGGGATTCGAGCCCCCGACCTTTAACCACCTGGACATTGCGCGCCGAAAAGGTGAAAGAAAGAATTCTGTCGAAACTGTAGATGCGTGATCAACAAGTGGTTTCTCTGAACATGAACAGGAATGAGATTTTATTTTTACACCCACATATACTTTACTTAGATCGTACTGAATCACGTGAATTTTGAGGATACTAATACTGTAATTTAATGGGTTTTTTTATTTTCCAAAAGGTAATGTTTGAAGCCTACAAAAAATTCTCTGTGCATACCCCATCCGTAAGCCTAAACAAGGCTCAGGATAATACGTACACCCAGTGGTGGTATTCAGGGGGTTCGCAGGGGTTCGCGCGAACCCGTTCTTAAAAATTTTTGAGCTTAGCGAACCCGTTGATGGCTTCAATTATACCGTCGAATTGTTGATGTCGTGGAAACTGATTGCGTCACACTTCATCACACATTTCGACAAGAAAGATTTAATGAGAAAATCACAGACCGTATTATTGACAAAGTTCGTCAAGTGAATGCAGTCAATAATCACAGTGCAGATGATAATAGAGTGAAACAGAAAAAAACGGACAAATATGATGACAATCAATTGACTATTTGGAAATTTTTAAAATGAAATAAATAAAAGATTTTAAAGCACTTTTTCCATTATTTTCCTTTTCAAATGATGTATCAGTATAGACTTCCGGAAAAGTAAGAGAACCCGTTATTATTGAGGCCTTCCCTTGAGAGAACCCTTTCTTAAAATTTTTGAATCCCACCACTGCGTACACCTGAATGCAGAATTTCATTACACGAGTACGTACACGAAATACGAAATTAATGTTTTTCTCATTTACTTTACTAAAATTTAAACATTTATGAGTAAATAATAATATCTATATTTATACACACATGTAATGTGCGGTAGCCGAAATAGTATACTTTTGTAGGCTAATACGTAGTTAGGCCTAATGCATTTGTGTTATTCTAATTGTTTAAACTGAAGTAAATTTAAAACCACCTTATACCACATTCAAAACTTGAAACTTTAAAACAAGAGGGTAGTAACTTTGATAAGTATGTGCCCAAATAACACCTTCAAACACATAAGCTGTGAAATTCGACAGACATTAAATAAATGAGCAGTATTCCTGAAATACCTGCGTTGTAAATGGATCGGCAAGGCTCAGACCCTACACTGTTTATTTGACCAGAGCATCTTTGAACCATATAATAAAGGTTTTCACACATTCTAATTGCAATTTTATTACCTTGGAAGTTTCTTTTATCAGTGTTGTAGAAAATACAAGCCGCTTAGTCCAACACTGTGTTCTTGGAACAAGGGCATGTATGAATGACACTTTTTGTTTTGCACGTGCGTTATTGTTCTCGAAGCTGTCATATTACGAGTGCCGAGTGCAACGACGGGCTAAAACGTACGCTGAGACGGCTAGTGATGTCAGCTTTATTTACAGTGATTTTAACTTTAGATAGTAAAAGTAAAATAAACAAAAAAATTATGGGACATGTTTAACAGTTGAAACTCTCAGGATACGTACTTTGAAACCTTGTGATTAAGAGGTTCTAGAGGTTGTATAAGTGAAATATGAACTTCTTTGAGACAAAAGTATGTTTGGTCTTAGAATGAAAATCACTTTGCTCTCGTACAAGTTAAAAGAATCGACGATTTCACGAACAAATGATAAAATATACTTTATTAAAAAATCTAATTTTTCGTGTGCGAAAGCTTTATAATGTGTACTGACAGTCTATCAAATTCTATAAAGATACATTTATTATATTAGAAGTTAGTGGTATGTAAGCTGTACCGAGAACAAATAGTTACGTGTTTGGTCCGATGGGCCTAGGCAGTGTCGATAAAGTTACAAGAAAGTTAGATACACAGAAACTATAAATGTTCATTATATTCTCAAACAAATTTCCAGCTGGAGCTTAACATTTTACACCTTGTACTGACGCAATCAAGTAATCAATGGGTAATATAAATCACCATGAGCCATATCAGCTACCTATAATATAAAGTAATCCTTTATCCGTAGTTGGACCTTAAAAAAAAGCCACCAAAAAAAGAAATATATAAAATGGGAATTAAAAAACGTCCAAATAGAGATCGTAAAAAGTGAGGAAACAAGGCTGGAGATACTGTAGACATTATTTCCTCAAATTACAAATACCTATTTAGACTATTACATTTGGTGGAGAGTCAAATAGGGATTTGTAGTTTAAATAAATAATGTTCAAAGTATCTCCAGTCTTGTTTCCTTACGTTTTTACGATCTCTATTTTAAGGCTTTTAAATTCCCAAATTTTAACGGTTTTCTTATGTTAGTTTAAATTGAAAAAGGAATTAACGGAGGAGAAAGAAAGATAGTAGGGTTAACTTAAAAGAAAGTGACAACAGTATATGTACGTATGTAGGGTCAAGAGTAAATAAAACCAAAACTAAGAATAACAAGTGTGTATCATTTATTGCTGTCGTAGTTCATATGTGATACGTGTTGTAACCTACAGAGTGCATAATTGTTCTCGTAATTCATGACATGTGCACGTTTTACTAACGTCACAATGCTACAAATTACAACGTTAAGCATCCCTTATGCGACTTAATTTTAGTGTGTACTGATTAACAGCAACTCACTACTGTATAGTAGTGCAAGTGGTTAAAAAGGATGGCCCCTCCCAAGCAGCTTAAGGCTCCCTTTCGGAAAAAGTATTAAAAAAAAAAACTAAGTGGAAAAGAATTAAGCTGCACATTGTTTTATTATTAACACGTGTTTTTGCACATAGACAGTGGAATGTTTTCATACATAATCACTGATTGGTAGGACTATGTTCTCCAATTTGAGTAGAGTTTATATTAATACATTATTATACATCCTTATTCTTATACAGCTACACTTTGTCACATTGACTATTACTTATTCATTGTTAAAATTCAAAATTTAAAGTAGAATCTCTTATTTTCTTAGAGTCCAACACTGATGACGATTACGATGATGCAGAGAGATGCAAAATTGCAAAAGAAGATGGTGGCCCACAAGCCTCGGGGGACTTCAGACCCCAGTACCAAGATAACTATAGGTTAAATCCAAACACCTATTCCCCAACCCCCTCATCCTATCCAGTGTCCACCGACTCACCTTACGGATACAGTGGACCACGCAGTGCTCCACCGCAATCGTGCTCCTCAAACCTATACGGGTCTCGCTATGGAAACGGATACAGGACAATGCCCTGTCGCATGGAATATGGTCCTGGTTCTGTAAAGTTCTAACATTCTCACCAAACATGGTGTTTTTCTTCATGTTCTGGTCTGCCTGGTCTTAAAATGTTAAGTTCAAGAGTACGTAATAATGAATAGTTTTACAGTGTTCTAGACAAATTACTGGTTTTCTTTTAAAAATCAGCGTAGTTCACAAAGAGAGAACTTAAATTACTTACAGAAAGCTTCAACATAATAACAGAAAATAGTGACGTGTCTAAAATCTGATTTCGTCATAGTTATAAGAATTAACTTAACATTACCTACCCTTGTTTCAGACACGGGCAGATGAACAGACCGAAACAAAAACATTTAAAAGATCCACAAGTATTTGTTATGTTTTCAATAAGAAAATATGTCGCTTATTAAAACCTTTTTTTAGATAGATAGATTCGACTGCACGAACACGGTATTTTCCATGTGTTCTCGTTTAATAACTCAACTTACTATACACGCCGTCGGATGGCCTATATACGTGATCAACTGTACATATTTGGCAAAAATGTAATATCGTAGATTGTTAATATGGCATCGTTAATAAAGCATTTTCTAACGGACAAGTTGGGATTCAAACTTTTTTTTAATTCACAACGAAACTTGCACCATTAAGCAGATATATAATGTTTTTCCTTCCAGTTACTTTATGGGACAGCGGTAACATTATGAAGTTAAAACACTAAAATCCGGGGTTCGATTCACCGCGATAAACACAGCATATCGCCCAGTGTGTCTTTGTTCTAAAACTAATGAACGAACAAATATTTTTCTAGTCGTATCTCTTCTTTTAGTGTTCGCTTACATATTTTATCACTGTTCATACAAATTTAAGGCAGCCCATACCGAGTTGAAGTTTTATTTTAATAAAATGGATGTCAAAAAAAATTGCGCTGTTATAAGCAAATAAGCCATTAACTCGCACCTCCATAACGTTCAAAAGAAAAAAAACGAAACTCTTTGATCTCCTAATTACACGGTATTTAATAAGCCTTGATTGTAATAAAACTTTTCATCTATAGTTTCATTTTCAAACCTTTAACATATAACCAAGTGTGCAAATCTTTTAAATATAATTAATTTGATAATTATATAATTTGAAAGTGTAGTAGTTTTCACACGTCATGGTGATTTGCATTATTACGCGAAGTGAAATATATGTAAATTATGGAAAGGTATTTTGCGACTGTGCACATGATTCAGTGTATGTGTGTCACATAACTCCGGTTAAACCGCTAGTTGCATCTTCTAAATGGTCCCAAACGAATCGTCTTTGATTCCCGAGATTTACACAGAGGTATAACTTTACTCATTATTAGGGTACACGGGTATTTCCCGAAAACACTTTCACGGGAATTCCTCAAAAGTGAACACCAATTTTAGCAACCATTTACATTACAACACTTAAATAGGTAGGCCTAATAACTGACGTTTATAACTAGTTTAAATAAACTTGTATTATAGCAACAATAATCTTCAGAACCTCCCTCCCAAAAAGTGTTTAACCTGTATTTCAAGTATTAAATTTGTACTATAGCTGAAGTACATTTAACTAGGAACATTTCTGCACATCAGCCACTAAAAAACGAGATTTAAAAAGTTCAGAGTAGTTCCTTCTTAAAGTGGTGTCGAAACTCACTTTAACCAACACCACAATGATGAGTTCAAGTTCTTTTACAATTAAACAGACATTTCTGAAGTGGTTAAGGATAGCTGTAAAAGAAGGTGTAGTGGTCAACATTTTGGCCAAAGAATTTCATGTACACAAGAGCTACTTTGTCCCTAATAGTAGTAAACTAGAGGGAAGGCAGTCAAAGCCACTCACTGTTAACTTAAGGGCTACTCTTATTCTTAAACCCATTGACGATCATTTTGAATCTTGTCCTGACAATACTGGACTGACTGACATGTAATCGATATTCAGTAAAATCAAAATGAGAGCTCAATCTTCAATGAGGAAGAGTTGCCGCAGTAACCAAGTGTGATTTACGTTGCACGGTTCAAGTCACTAGGTCGTCATAGGTTGCGATGTTTTCCCATGGATAATCCCACTGTCTCACCGAGTGAAAATGATATAACGTGGAACTAAACATATTTCGATGATATCAGCAGTACATGAACGAGGAACGTCGTCCATGTTTCGACATTCATCGCGATATTAAGAATGAATTTTTCAAAGTTCATTAGTTAAAGGACGATACTTTAGAGAAAAAACAACAACATGGTTATTGGGAGACTTTTGTATCACCGCGTAAAATATAAAATAAATTTTCGTTGATTTTTCAACTTTAGAGCAAAACCATATAATTCAATCGACAAATTAGAACTGTGAAGGTTTCCAAGAATTTACAATTATTAAAAGTGTAAAATTTACTTGTACGATATTTAACCATCTCAAACCTTATCTTACTGATTCACAAATATTCAGAATACACAAACCAAATTAGGATCAAAGATGTCGAGTTAAAAATACGTGCGTGTATAGAAAACTAGACGAACTCAAAGAATTTGATTCGTTAAAACTTGACTAATCACTTTATTGTTTCAGTCTCCGCATGTTTATGTCGCAACTTAGTGTGTCATTAATTAATCTTACTAAACTTGTCTAATTATTTTATAACCTAAAATTCCGGACTGACACGTCGCCGGTATAGAAAAATTTTCTACCGTTTGTTCTTAATTTTGAAGATAGACTAGAGAGGGGCAGCTAGTTAATATTATTATTCGGCAACTTTTATTAATGCTTCCACGATAATATCTGGAGGCATGAATCGAACACACGACTGCGAGTTGACCATGCTAGGCCTACTTGTTTACCATTCTTTAAGTCTTTGTTTTTATTGTTTTTCGAAAATAAATTATCCTCAATATATCCAAACTTGAAGAGAACCATATTTATAACGCTCCCACAACTAAAAGGTCAAGCACGTTCGGTGACGGGATTCGAACCCGTTGGTTAGTTGATTGCCAGTCCAGTGCTTTAATTTTCTACTGAAAAAAAAGTAGTACGTGAAAGTGTTCATTGATGCACGCACATGCATACATACATACATACACAAAGCATTTCTCAAGACTCAAATAAAACTGCTTTATAAATCAAACTTCAATGATACAAGACAGGATACATGTTATCAGGGTTAAATGACCACAAACAGGAAATAGGTTTTTCATTCCCTAAAAAATTACCACAACCCTCTGACCCAGTCTTGCTTTTTTTTTTTTTTTATGGTTACTTTCTCTAACAATAAATGTTATGTACTTCTATTCAAGATCTCACAAAAAAATTATATAACAATAATATACAAGAATAGATGAATAATTTAAATTGGATCTTTAAGATCAAAATTTGCAGAACACATTTTATCTTTCCAACATATACTTGTCACCCCCCATCTTGACTCGTGCTTTTCATATTCCGAGCGCTTGACTAAGCCTAACCGTGGGACTACCAACTCTCTAACAATCACCCTAGACATAATTTTCTTCGAAAACTAACGATAAACTGGAATCAACTCCGACAGTGAAGCTACGAAGAAAGTGATTTACTAGTTGATTATAAAAATATCACCTTTAAACAAATTTAACAAATCAACTGGTGAGTGTTCGTAAAGTAAGGCCCTGCGTTACAACAGGATAGAAAAGACAGTAGCTTTACAGTCGCCCACCACTTGTTTTTAACACTACGTTCAAACTCTAACAGATTAAAAAAAAATACAATGACAAGGCTCTCAGCGTTGTTTTCATCAGCACCTGACTTTCTAAATTACAAGAAAAAGTATCTTAATGTCAATGGGATTCCATCATGACACTATAAAATGTACATATATTTTTTAACTTTGTGTAAACCGTAATTAAAACTGTACAATTTCACGTTAAAAGAAAACTGATATCGTAGTTTTGATTTGTATGTACAGGAGATAGCTAATCCAACAAAAATAGAACTCGACTATTCCTAGCTAGCCATAACTTTCCTACAGAGCTGAAACGTACACGTTGTACACTCACACATTTCAATATATATTGGTAAATATACACTAATTTTCAATACTTTCTGTTGGTAGCTTGTTAAACAGCGTAAGTCATACTCACATATACAAACACACACATGAACGAGTGCAAAATCAAAGGAAAAAACTTTAAATAAAAATTCTGCAATGTTTAACATTTTGAATAACAAAACTTTAAACTAGAACTACGTTACAAAGTCTACATAACAAATTATCATACTTTGCTTATAACTAGATTTTAGTTGTAATGGAGAAGAAACGACAATTAAGTCTTTATAAACGAACCAATTAAAGTTTATATTAAAACAAATTTTTATATTACTCTCTAACTAAAATAAAATCTTCAATAAAAACCAAAAACCTGTCTAATCTCACTCGAAACTGACAAGAAATCTTATTATATCGTAAAGTGTTTTAACGCCAAGTAAAATTCGTTACTACCTGTTAATATTACATCACGGGTTACAAATGTTTTGTTTCTCATACATTAAAATGACCAATAACCGAACCTTAAACTCTACGTACATCAATAGTGGCTAGGTCAACTCACCTCACATAACTTTGTACTAAGATATTAAAATGACCTTTTAGGATTGAACAAGCTGTCTTTAACTATATTAACACATCAACAAATGTTAAAACTTTGAGGTAGCAGTAAAGACAGTGTTTTTCAAGAATGGAACCCTCTTCTCCCACAATATTCTAAAATGTCTTCATCACAGGTTCTCTAATATATAATTAACATTAATTCGACGTTTTTATTTTCTATTCTTTTATTACACTATGTCTACAATTTTAATAAAACTTGTCCCAAATATGATATTATCAAAGCGTAATAAAGTTTCAAACGTTGGAAGTCCAAGCCCTTAGAATGAGAAATCACAGCTTCTGTAACATACTAGTTACATAAACTTTTTTTTTGGTATATAACAAAGTTACTCAGTTATATTCTATTGGATTGAGGAATAATTCGTGAGCGTTTTTCAAGTTAAAAAAATATATTCATAAATGAAACAATTTCGCAAAATATTTCATGTCATTTGGTAGATAATTTTTTGCTCTAATAGATGGTGTGTTTGATTTTCCATTTGGTAGATAATTTTTTGCTCTAATAGATGGTGTGTTTGATTTTCATATGTCTTTAATTTTTGCTTTCATTTTCAGCTCATTAAATGGAATGTCAAGTGGACAAAATCGAGCATTTTCGACACCATCTGCTTTTCGCATTTAATTTCTTGCAATTTCGTTTAAAACAATGCATACTCTATACCTAGGTATTACATGAAATAAAGTATCATAATAAATGTTTTGGGTGTAATGTGTTCATGCATTGAAGTATTGTATAGTCTTGCATGTAATGCTCGAATGAAATTATTTAAAAACGCTCACGAATTATTCCTCAACCTAATACCTACGGGAATCACTTGCCATGTTGAGTGAAATATACAACCTTTGAAATTTATGAAGAAAAAATTACACAAATGAAGAATCAACTTCAAGTGTTTTTTTCTCGTTACATAATTGGTCAGATTTAATATCATAGCATGTGAAAATCTAAGACTTAATTCTAATAGGTGTCGCTAGAGTAAGTGCTAAAAACAGCAAAGAATAATGAGGTATGAAAAACGTATTTAGTTGGAAGGGAAATTAATAGCTTTACAAATACAAAAATTAATTAGATCTATCCACAACAGAAAAAAAATTCTGTCACAAAACTCATGAAGTAAATAAATTGCAAGATAGTACCGATTTAGTTTTAACTTCTATAAAATATTTTCAAAAGATCAAAATTTATCTCGCGCTCTAGTTTAATTTCATGTTATTTTTATTTTTATGTCTTATTTGGGCTCTTATAAACACAACTTTAACAAATACTAAAATGAAATTCAACAATTTGTTTTAAAAAATTCAAAATTAAGTGTATATATGTATATAAAAAAACTGATTTATTGTACTCATAACAACCTGCAAGTGTATTTTATCGCCAATGTTATTAAAAAAAAACTTTGGACAATAATTCATGAATGGTCTATTGCACGTATAAACAATTCAAAAATATTTTTCAATTTTGAAACAAAAAATGTTTGGAAATTGAAAGAGGGCGATGCTTATAAAAAAATAAATTACTGAAGATGGTTAAGTGTTTAAAGCCTTTTTAAATAGTTTCTGGCAAAGACCTAAGCTTCACTTATGGTCAGAAAAAAATATATATATACAATATATATTTCTTCACAATTCATTTTTATAAAATACCAAAACACAAACAACTATATTTATAATCGCAACAAAAGATATTTATGTTGGTTTACAGATCAGGCAGAACGGTTAACCCACTGTTTCTTGTTTTGGTAATTAACAGTGATATTTGAGAAGTTTCTAATTAAATCTGGTTCAGATGCAACAGTTCAAAATATTTATGGAATGTAAAGGAAAATACGTTAAAGTTACTGCACTGACTTGGTTAAAAGGCTGTAGTAGCAGATAAATTCCAATCTTAATAATTAAAGAAACGGCAAGCGAAACAGGTGGCGCTTCAATCAATCATTTCTAAGGGCTTGACTTTAAAACAGCACGGGGCTAGAAATAATTTCTATGAAACCAATTTTGTATACATTTCTATACATATATATATGTGGTATATATATTTATGTATATATACAAATACACCAGAGAAAACGTAAGCTATATACGTATATTTACAAATTACAACAGCGTACATGCATATGACTAAAAGGGATAGCACATACCACTCTTCTGGCCTAAGTTCCAACACAGTTATCAATGACTGATGGTGAAAATAAAGAAGCAGAAGAGGGTTTGAATGTTATGAACGCTAGAGGGCAAATGGAGCCAAAAGGGTCCCTTGCAGTTAAATGTTAGAACACCTTCAAGCATTTGTTTGAAAGACAGAACTGACCTTTACCATAAAACAGTAGCTTCACCATTTTGACAAAGATTACAGAAATCAAAACCATGTTTCCTAATGACATCAACAGTGTTTGATCAGTTTTTACACAATAAAGATGCGATCTTTTGTGAAAAGTGACTCCAGAGATTTGACCAGTTTTATCTCATTGCGAAGTAAACACAGATGAACAACATCCACCAGAGATCGACTTACAGACTTGCGTTATTCCTTTCACATCTAGTAAATCCCAAAGTACCATCAGAATGATGTGTATGATGAAAAACCTGTTTTGCACTTTGAATATTTACAAAAACAACAACAAAAAAACCCCACAAAATTCTAGTTTACTTTAAAATCACAAACTAATTCATTTCATTCTAGTGTCAGTTCCATCTTAGATATCCACTTTAAACACCCGAGTGACTCTCCAAGATATCTGCAATTTTGTTTCCCCATACATTTTCTAAGCCTGAAATCATATTTACTAATTATGGGGGTTCTGCTGACAGCAACTGTTGAAGCAAACTCTTCTTTTGTTCTGGTGGTTTAGGTTCTTCAACCTGAAATAAAGAAACGAAAATTTTATGAGGGATAAACATTTACAAATAAGTGTTGTTTTTTAATTCATTTCACTTAAATAAATTTTTTTTTAATCTATACAGAAAGAAATTGATTTTTTTTGGTTTGTTTGAATTTTGCACAAAACCACAAAAGAGCTATCTCCACTAGCCATCCCTAATTTAGTAGTGTAAGATTAGAGAGAAGGCAGCTAGTTATCACCACCCACCACTAACTCTTAGGATACTCTTTTACCAACAAATTGTTGTTGATTTAGTGTTTTATGGCACAAAGCAGCTAGGCTATCTGCACCAAACGTCCAGTAAAAAGGTAAAAATAAATTAAATGTAGTAAAATATACAAAAGGAAATCAAGGTAAAACAAAACATTATTGAAAAACAGAAAAAGCATAAAACCAATGTTGACACCTAGTCTACAATGTTAAGAGAGAAAGCAGAGTAAGAGAAGTTGTAATGGACATTCTCTAGCAAAATGGAATAATCATAACCCCCCAGGAAGACTAACAGGTAAGTACAAGGACCACCGTCAGTCACCTGCCTTTCCAGTCCTGGTTCCGGGTTATGTTGTCATAACAGCCATTATCAAAAGGTAAAATAAGAAAAGTATTAAAAGAGATATAGGAAAATCGTAATAAAAATTAGCCAAATGTCCTGTAAAAAGGTAAAAGTAAAGTAAATGTAGTAAAATTTGTAAAAGTAAACAAAGGTAAAAACAAAACAGCAATTAAAACATAAAATGGCATAAAACCAATGTTGACATCCAGTCTACAAAGTTGTAAAGGACTTCTTGTAGCAGAAAGGTAATGATCATAACCCGCCATGCAGGAAGACTAACAGGTAAGGACAAGAACCACCCCAGTCACCTGAAGTTGGTCTTTCCAGTCTTGGTTCCGGGTTATGTGTCATTATGGCCACTACTAAAAGGTAAAGTAATAAAAGTGTTAAATGACATGCAGCAAAAGTGTAATAACAACTCCCCAGGACAACTAACGAGTAGTTCAAACAGCAGCATTAGTCACCTGAAGTTGGCCTTTCCAGTCCTGGTGTGGAGTTATTTAATGTTCTGGCCATTTTCCAATGTCAAATTGAACTAGAGATTGAGACTCTGATAATGGAACCACAATTAAAAAGGTGTAATGAATAAATATCAAACACTTAAATGAGATTAAAAAGATTAATGGCCATTAAAAAACTATAAAAACTTTATCAAGGTAGACAGTGTCACCATCACCAATAACAATGTTCAATGTTACAGACAAACCCTGGGAATGAACATGTTTGAAATAGTGACGTCGTTGAGAATCGTAACCATGGCAAGAAAGTAAAATGTGGCTTACAGTGATTTGAGTGTTACAAAAACTACACATTGGTGAATCAGTTCCAGATAAAAAAAAACGATGAGTTAAAAAACTGTGACCAATGCGTAGTCCAGTTAGAACAACTTCCTCCTTCTGAACCTTAAGGAAGCTAGATGGCTAAAGCCCAATATAGGGTGAAGCAATTCCAAGGCCAGTAGAGAATGAAGCGAGTCAGTATAAATAGTGCAGTCGGAATATTGCTCAGCTTCAATGTAATTCAGGACAAAAGATATGGCATACAGTTCAGCAGTGAAAACAGAAACTGTAGAGGGGGTTCTCCGCACAACCACCAAACTGCAACAAACCATGACAGAGCCCACAGAATTACCTGACTCGGAACAATCTGTATAAATTGGAATGGAATGATTGTTCAATAGATGTTCAGTAAATAAAAGACAGTACTTCCAATTGGGAGTATCTGCCTTTTTCATATGACTTAAAGAAAGGTCACATTTGGGGGCTGTAATAAGCCATGGGGGAAGGGGGGCAATAGCTGACCAATGGATTTTGCAATATTATCCAAGGACAGACCGAATTCATCCAATTGTGCCTGGATGCGAAAGCCAAAAGGAGCAATGGCAGATCATCTCTTCTGAAAACGTAAGGCCTACTGAGGAAGGAAAACACATCCCCAGGTGGGATGCTTTGGTAAGGAACGAAGTTTCGAAGAATATAGTAAAGACAGTTGAAAACGGCGAAGGTGCAGAGAAGGTTCACGAGATTCTACGTATAAGCTTTGAACTGGGGAGGTGCGAAAAGCCCCAGTGCAGAGTCTAAGTCCTTGATGATGAATGGGGTCCAGCATCTTTAAGGCCAAGGGTTGGCAGAGCCATAGACCATTGATCCATAGTCGAGTTTTGAATGAATAAGAGCACGATACATCTTTAACATAGAACATTGATCTGCTCCCCAACTGGCAGTAGAGAGGAACGGAGGATGTTCAGTGCTCTTGTGCATTTGACCCATAACTGCTGTAAGTGTGGCATAAAGGTCAGCTTACATTCAAAGATAACCCCAAGAAATTGGTCTCAGGGACCACTGGCAGCGAAACTTCCCTATACGGAGTTCAGAATCAGGGTGAATACCCCGTTGGTGGCCAAAGTGCATGCAAACGGTTTTAAAGAGAGAAAAATTAAAGCCGTTCACCGTAGTCCACTTCAGTACATGATTGAGGGCAGTTTGTATTTGCCTCTCAATATATCTTATGTTCGACGACTGACATGAGATGTGAAAGTCGTCGACATAGAGCGTGTTTGCAACAGTGAGAGGGAGTTGTTCAGTGATGGCATTTATCTTTATACTGAAAAGTGTGACACTCAAAACACAGCCCTGAGGGACCCCAAGTTCCTGAAGTAAATAATGGGAAAGTGTCGAACCCACACGAACTTGGATACTCCTGTCCATTAAAAATTTTTTAATAAACATGGCCACGTAACCCATATATATGAAGGTATCGCAAAATGCCATACCTCCATGTTGTGTCATAAGCCTTCTCAATGTCAAAGAATATTGATACAAGATGTTGGCATTTGAGAAAGGCTTCTCTGATTGATGTTTCAAGTCGAATTAGGTGGTCCGTGATGGAGTGCTGTCGTCGGAACCCACACTGGGTGGGCGAGAGGAGGTTGTTTGATTCGAGAAACCAAACAAGACGAGCATTAACCATCCTCTCTAACCATCTCTCTGCCAGATCCAGTTAAAAATAATGAGAAGAATATCAAGAGAAGCAGGAGAGAGATAGCACAGCATGTCATAGTGTACATCATCAGGTCCAACAGATGTACTGCTAGACCGATAAAGGGCTATTTTCAGTTCCACCAGAGTAAAGGGACGATTATAGTCAAAGAAACAGTTTGAAAGGAAAGAGGTGATTACTCTGCCTAAGTCTTGATGGCCAAGAAGGTGGAGGAACAAGTACAAGTGCTAGACACCTTGCAAAAGCTTTCACCTAGAGTATCGTCGATGCTCCTGACATCAGCTACCTCTTGGCAATCAGAGATTAAGATGGAGAGAGGGAGAGAATTGTAGTGCTCACTGACCTTTCGAATCATGCCCCGGATGACCTTGGAACTGGTGGTAGAAGAGATGCTAGTTGTGAACTTAATCCAAGATTCCTTCTGGCTTTGACGTCTTACCCAACTAGCATGTGCACAGACCCGTTGGAAAGTGATGCGGTTCGAAAGTGTAGGATATCTACGGAAAGTATCCCAGGCCCGTTTTTGAGCCTTCCGTGCCATATGGCAAGTAGGATTCCACCACGAACGAAAATATCGTGGAAAATGTGTCGAAGTTTTAGGAATACACTGAGCAGCTGCTTGTATAATACAGTCAGTTACTGCTGCCACACAGTCATCTATTGATGGCTGATTCACGATGGCAGGATCAAGTTCTGTGAGAGCAGTGAAAGTGGACCAGTCTGCCTGATCCAGCTTCCACCAGGGTACGTGGGTAGAGTGGCACAGACCACGGCCAGTCTCTCTCAAAAGTATAGGAAAATGATTACTGCCTTGTGGATTATTGTCAACCCTCCATGAAAAATGGGAAAATAATGAAGGGGAGCAAACTGAGAGATCAATAGTAGTAAAGGACTGACTAGGTGTGTGAAAATAGGTGGAAGAACCAGTATTGAAAATACTTGTTAGAACAGTATTATTCTAACCAGATTAGAACATAAACCTCGACAGTTCCGTTGTATCAAGGTGGCCATTTTTAATGACGGGTAGGCAAAATAGCTGGAGAACCCTTCTGTTTATGACCACATCTTTTTTCCTTACTCTCCTTATTTGGAGGAGATCTATCAACCTCCATGGATCCTGTCCTGGGTCGATTGGGCAGGTCTTTGTTGTTGGAAGGGAATTCCAGTGACTGAAAACTCAAACAAATGATTGTTTTGCATCATGGGGTTGGAGAAAAAGATGTATCAGAAGAAATGCCTGTATTTGAAACCAAAGCATGTGGATCTCGAGTTTATTGGAATGTATGGGAGGAACAGAGATGGGTGTAGAAGTCGATTCATCAACCTTTTTAACCATGGAGGTCAAAAGGCTTTTCATTTGTTTTGAAAACAATTCTCTTGGAGGCACAGAGAGATCTGTCTGTACTCCAACTGTAGTTGTGGAACGATTTCTGAGCCTCAGGATAACTAATGTTATGAGTAGTTTTCAAACACTGCACCTCTTTTTCCTTTAACCATTTTGGGCAAGAAAGAAAGTTGGAAAAGTAGGAACCATTGCAGTTGACATAATGTGGGTCCATGTGACACTCATAGGCATCATGGTCCTTGCCACCACAATGAGCACATGTTGGGGAACCATGACAGGACGTCTTTGAGTGGCCAAACCTCTGACATTGGAAACATCGAAGAGGGTTTGGAATGTACGGCCGTACCCTGCAAATTAGATAACCTGTCTTGATGGTGGCAGATGCACGTGGTGATGTAAATATCAAAACGAGGATATTTGTCGACAGTGTAACTCCGTCTTTGAGAGTGGAGATGCACCTTACTGCAGAAACTCCTTGAGGGGAGAGACCAGCGAGAATCTCTGATTCGGGGACGTTCTTCAAGTCTCTCTCAACAATAACTCCTTATGATGAATTCAAGGTAGCATGAGGGGTAATCTCAATAGCTACATCCCCAATTGCCTTTGAATTCAAGAGGAGTTCACTGTGTTGGGATGTGGATGTTTCAACCAATATGTTACCAGATCAAAGTTTCTTTACTGGCTTTGGAGAGCCAGCAAGTCCCTCTAGTCCCTTTTGAACAAAAAAAAAGGGGATATTTGCCCTAAAGGTTTTTCTGAAAGAGAATGTAGTAAGAAAATGGGGTACAGGTGTTGCAGATTGCTGCTCAGAGTCTTCAAGACGTGATCGTTTACCTATTGTCTGTTTTTTCACTATTTTATTTAAATTTTTGTTTGGGGGATCCATAACAAAAAAAGAAATTTCAGTGATCACTGACCTCACCCACCATGGATACCTACGAGGGGACGCACTACAATGTCATGCAAGGACATTGCAGCAATGCCAGGGTTTCATGAGCACTATACCCAAACACCAGCATCAGACACAATGTCCACAACACCCGTTGAGAACTTCCAACACTGGTACTTGGTTGACTCTTGCCCAAGTGGACCAGCAGATTGACCCAAGGGGGGCCACCCAAAGGCTGCCCGTCTACAGGAATTCAAGGCTAGAGTGGTGTGTTTGGGTTGGACCCCTCAACTACCAGGATCCTCTCCTCCCCTTCACGGTCGCCACGCACGGCAAACATGTGGGTAGATGTTTAGATCCCAGAAAAGGTAAACTGAAAGAACAGAACCTTCCCTGGGAGGTCCCCTCACCACATACAGAAATTCACACCAAGGGGTACCAACAAATAGAGGGATTGATTGTCACATTATAATGCCCCCATGGCTGAAAGGGAGAGTATGTTTGGTGCAACGGGGATCAAACCTGCAGTCCTCAGATTATAAGTCAAATGCCTTAACCATCTGGCCATGAAGGGCCAAGTGAATATAAGTGTGGAATTGTACATTACACAATATATGTAATAATTACTAAGTTTTAGTTTCAAATTAAAGTTTCATATTCATGACTAATTTCTTACTTCCTTTGGATCATTCAAACAACCTTACGTTTACCAATTCACTTTTCTTCTACTGAATTATGGATTTTTATTCATTTATTCTTACCACAAGTTAAAGTTTATAATCCTACAGAACTTTCTGACAACACTTTTACAAACACTCATTTCTTTGAGGACAAAATTAATAGTGAAAATCTTGCTTATAAATAAAGAGTAAAAATATACAGTACAACTGCAGAAATGGAAAACTTTCAAGTACCAGTAAATCTTACTCTTAATCAGTGATGACGAGAAAACCCACTTGTAGAGAAAAATGTGTGTGTAAACACAGCTAGTTTGGGTTGAAAAATGTTTTATACAGAGAAGCAAACAACATTGACTTTCTTCGATCATCAGGTTCACAAAGAAAGAAAGAGGTAACTGACCACATGTTTGAAGGGGATTGTGTAACTGAGTATAGGAATGTAGAGGGCGTGCTTACATGTTTGATTATATTTATTAATATAGGTATAAAGGTGTTCCTTTGTATTGGTTTATTTTGGTCGAGTTGTTGTTTTAGTAAGGCTTCTTTAATTTTACGTTTGTTTCTTTAGTTAGTATTTGAGTGTTTACTATGGTTATGTTGTATTTATTTGATTTGCAGTGTTCAAAAACATGTAAAGGTGACTTTTTGCGTTCTTTGAATCTGGTTTTCATTTTTCTACTTGTTTCTCCAATATAGAAGTTGTGGAAGTTATCACATTATATTTTATAAATAATGTTGGTGTGGTGTTTGTCAGTGTAATTTTACATACTATAGACCTTAGTTTTGTGTCTGGTTCTTGAATAAATTTGGTATTAACTGTCATATTCTGTTACTAGTTTTTTGCCAAATGTTGGTTATTTTTTCTGCTGATGCCAGCAATATATAGTATGCAGCAGTATATGGTTTCAAAATTTTTCAATTTGTGGGTTAATTACTTCTTGTCTTAGTGTGTGCATATAATATTTTCTACAGTGTGTGGAGGAAACTTATTGATACTGATGAAGTATTGTTTTATTTTGTCTTATACTTTCCACAGAAATCAATAAGAAAACAACCAACAGAAAGAAGACAACTTTGATAATTTTATTTTCATTCAACAGCCAAATTTCCCAGAAAAAATTAAAAAATTTTTATTTCCCAGAAACACCTAAAAATATCTAAAACGATTTTTACAAAGAATTTTCTCACAAAACCATCAACATAATTTTACAAAACAGAAAGCTAAAAAACAATCTTACAAAAAGAGACATTAATTCCATTAAAAACTTAAAACAAGACAAAAACATAAAAATTCTAAAAGGAGATAAAGGTCACGCTATAGTCATAATGAACACGAATGAATACATCCAAAAAACGAAGAACATCCTATCAGACAAACAAATTTAAACCAATACACACAAATCCAAAGACACACGAAATGAAACTCAACAAAATACTACTAAAAATGAAAAAAGCCAAAACAATCCACAAACACTTTATTCCTACCTACGCAAGACCAACTTGCACACACCACAAATATATAACATCCCCAAACTTCATAAACCAGATTGTCCATTACAACCAATAATGTCCACATATGGATCGTTTAATTACAATCTTGTTAAATACGTAGCATGGGCATTCTTCAAATATGTAACATCAGCCAGCACATTCAAATACTCTTTTAATTTCAAATCTAATCTTAATCAACTTAATCATATAGCTTTAATAGCCAGTTTCAATGTTATATCCCTCTTTACAGAAGTTCCAACCGCTGAAGCTTGCAAGATAGCCTTGGAACTCTATATCCGAGACCCTAACCCATCTACAGACATTCCCAGCAACCAATTAGCAACCCTTATAGAATTCACCACGATGAAGACAAACTTCATGTTCAACAACCACAACTATATACAAACAAATGGCCTAAGCATGGGCAACCCAGTATCACCAGTTCGAGCCAATATTTTTATACACAAGTTGAAATGCAAGCAATTAACATAGCATTACATCCACCACTATACTGGTACAGATATGTAGATGACATGATTGCAAAATTCACATCTACAGAACAGACACTTAATTTTTTCAATCACATTAACTCTATACATCCCAACATTAACTTCACATGTGAACAGGAAGAACAAAATAAAATACCATTTCTTAACCTTAAAATTACAAGAACCGACACACAATTTAAAATAGAAATCCACCAAAAAATCACCCATACTGGACTATACATTCCTTGGGACTCAGCACATGAAACAAAACAAAAACTCAACATACTAAGAAACCAAATAAACACAGCCATAACACTATGATCACCAGATAAAATTAACAATAAATTAGACAAAATAAAACAATATTTCATCAACATCAATAAGTTTCCTCCACAAACTGTAGAAAACATTATACGCACACACCTAGACAGAAAGCAAAATCAACTAACAGAAGTAAATATATCTCGTGAATTAAAAAATCATGAAACCACATACTGCTGCATACCATATATTCCAGACATCAGCAGACAAATAACAAACATTTGGCAAAAACTAGTAACAAAACATGACATTCCAGTTAATACCAAATTTATTCAAAAACCAGGCACAAAACTGAGGTATATATTATGTAAAAACTACACTGACAAACACAACACCAACATTATTTATACAATGTGATGTGATAACTGCCAAGACTTCTAGAAACAAGTAGAAAAATGGAAACCAAATTCAAAGAACAAAGTTATCTTCACGTTTTCGAACACTGCAAATCAAATAAACACAACATAACTAAATGTAAAATTAAAGAAGCCTTACTTATACAACAACTCAAGCCCAAAATAAACCAATACAAATGAACATCTTTATACCTATACTAATAAATATAATCAAACATCTACGCACACCCTCTACATTACTACACCTCAGTTACATAACCCCCTTCAAACATGTGGTCAGCTATTGGTCAGTTACCTCTTTCTTTCTTTGTGAACCTGACAATGACCAAAGAAGGTAGAAACGTTGTTCGCTCCTCTACATAAAACATTTTCTCAATCCAAACCAGCAGTTTTTACATATATAAACCTTACTCTTATTAGTAACAGGGCTAAAAGAGGAATTCATGGTTACTCTGTGAACTTACTCTAGAATTATTTCCTTCTGCAGACATTGGTGACACTGGGTTAGTACTCGCGTCCAGTACCGACTGCGAGAATAATCCTGATAAAACCCGTTGGTTACCTTCTCCTGGAAAATTTCATTTAGAAAGAATTCATATTTTCAGATGCTTTTCTTGCAAACTGCAATAACTCGTTAATTTACATAAAATTGGAAGAACAACAAATACACTTCTTTAACATTTGCACTTGTTAAAAATGAAGTAAAAACCACCGTCATCAATGATGTAATTATACATTAGATGGAAAGAGCCAGTGTTCCTCAAAAGAGAACAAATAAATAAAACTGTAAATGTAGAATAAATTACAAAAGTGATGTTGAACGTACATATATTAGGCAGTGTTCAAATATTTATGTATGCTACACTGTTTTGTGTTGTTTATAGTCAGTCTAGTGCTTTGTAACATTTCTGAAAGAAACAAAACTGAGGGAATTAATCTCCTGATTATTTCAGAAAGATTTGGCTAAAATGAAAAAGTATAGAACCAAAGTCGTGTTATACCATTTCACAACTTCAATGACATTCTAATAATTGTCTCTTTACATAGATTGTGTAATTTTAATTGATTTTCATACATAGCAGGAAACTGCTTAGGGGTCCAGGTGATTGAGACCCAGCTATGCCATAAAGCACGTTTTTACAATGAGCTAAAAACAGCTACTGCCAAGATTTTGTCTTGTTTATGAGCTCCACCTGATAAGTTCCAAACAGTGCCAGAATGAATTAAATATCTGCAAAACTATACATTTGCTGCCATGTATCCCACTGGTGGGCCACAGATAATTATGTTTCAAAGACAAATTTCTCTTGAAGTACACGAGTTTTGAATACCGTTATTCCTTCTCCACACCTCTTGGATGTTTAATTTTATTTATACATTATGTATTATGTGGCAGTGAACATTTAAAAGGGTAATTTTACAAGTAGATTCTTATGAATATGACAGTCCCAAGAAACTAGTTAGGATTTGATTTTATTTTCAAAAGATTTATCTGTTGTTAAGCACAAAGCTACACAATTGGTTACCCGAGTTGTGCCCACCAAAGATATCAAAGCCAAACTTTTAGCATTATAAATCTCTAGGACATTGCTGAGCCACTTGAAGATGATGTTTTTTTCTGCAAAATACAAGAATCCAAAGAACTGGATAACTTACCTAGCTCCAACGACAGTCCAAGAGTACCTACATCAGGTTCTGATGGTGAGTTTGTTCCACTCATACTAAACTGGAGTTGTTGTTGCGATCTCTGTGAAAAAAAGATATTGGCAAGATACATGTGTAAAAAAATAATTTAGAAATGCTTTTTTCATTATAATTCAAACCCAAGAGGAAAAAAAAAAAGTCTTAACATAAATCTTCCACAAACCCTGAATACAAATAAAATCTATTGGAGCTAGTAGTTTTATCTCTAGCTAACTCCCCTGTATAACTTTTAAAGGTAGATTTAAAAGTGTACTAAGAATTTAATATTCACAATACTACAGATCTCATAATATTCCCTTTGGTAATGTTATTTGTTTTGACTTTGTTTTAGATAACTGCACAAAGCTATACAAGACCTATCCACCCCAGCCGTCTCATAAATTTGGGTTGGCAGACAAGATGAAAGGCAGTTGGTCAATAGCACCCTTTGGTAACTCCATTGAAGTAATGAGATTTGACCACCATTCTTGTAAAACATTCAATAAAGACCACTATCCTAACCATTAGGTCACACCCAGCTCAGTACTGAAAACCTCCCTAACATTTAGTAGTTGCAAATAAGAGGATAAATACTAAACAATATTTGTTAGTATCCAGCTTATGAGCTACTATGAATATGCTTTTACTGTTGGAACTCAAAGGCAAGAAAAAATGCAAGTTTTTTTTTTTTTTTTTTTTTTTTTTGGGGGGGGGGGGGAAATGTACATAAATCTCATGTTCATATGGAAATAGAAATAAAAAAGAAATGTTTAAAAAGACTTTCCATTTCAAATAACATATCAAAACATTGTAATTTATCTTATTTATTTCAAATTTGAAGTTTTAAGTACTTGGCATCTATGACTACTTGTCTTCATAATAACTTATAGTCTGCCTAAATGAAAATGTATTTCTGATAGTTACTTCCCTTCAAAAGATTAGCTTTTCTTGTTTTGTGCTGCCTTCTATTTGCAAACTTTTTTGAATATGTGCCACAAGCCTTCAGCCTCCTGTCAGCTGAAATTCAAAATTTCAACATGTCTCATGTAAATCACTATGTATCTCCTTGCCACCAATAGGAGGTCAACTACTATCATGTGATGTGACTATGTGCCACTACCAACTTTGAAGTTTGGCAGAAGACATGAGAAACTGGAAGGGTTGGAAATACATTTTAATTTAGGAAAATTATACGTTCTTATACAGTACTCTCCCTACGATTACAAGATTAGCTTGAATCTCACTGAATTGGAAGAGGGACCGATATGAGGGAAGCAAAGGTGTACCCACCAAAAGTGCCTAAAAGGACACCCTTTAATTGAGAGGAACAGATAAAAAAAGATCTGAGAAGGAGTCAGGTCTTTGCCATGAAAAGTAATAAGAAGGGTGACCACACATGGTGGAACAAGAACAGAAGATCCACATGTGAGAACATGATAGGTAAGAGATGATGTGGCATCAGGGAAAAGTATAACAGACAGGGTCAGAAAGGGTACAATCAGGAAATGGGACTCTGAGCTGTACTTGTAGAACATTGGGTTTTTTGCAAAGAAAGGCAGACTTGTAAGACAGAAGCCACCCATGACAACAAGAACACTGTAATCATATCAAAATAAAAATATTATAAAAAGCAATAAGAATGACCCATATATATGGAAATGGATGACAGGCCAACAAAAATATAGCATCACAGCTGACAGCAGAAGGAAAGAGGATGAAATATCCCCAGAAATACCATTGGGTTCCCACAAAAAAACACCTCATAAAGGAAGAAGGCCAGTGCTGGAAATCAGGGCAGGAGTAGGATGAACAGGAAATTTTTGGTACCCATCTCCCAAATATGCAAATATGGGTTTACCCACAATTAGTGGTCCAGACTGTGGAAGCCTGCCCAAAAATCTGTAAGGGCAGACCAACCTAAAGGTCATGGGAGATAAGCATTTCAATGCCATTACCAAACAGGATAGCAAAAACTCAGTGTAAACCCTCCCAAAAAAAAGGAATGGAAAAAATAAGGAAAAAACAACACTTACCTCAGATCCAAGAAAACTGACAAGAACTGAACAAAATTATATTCAGCATAAGACTGTAAAAGGTTTGAGAAGTGCAGGAGGAAGAAGGGCACAAAGGAGACAAGGCAAGTTCCATATAGTGCTTCATCTCCTTGTGAATAAAGGTTGTGAACTCCTCTTTACATTGGTGACTGGGTTGATGGAACAGGTTAGAATGGAAGGGAAAAGACTAAGTGATAACAGCAACTTTGAAATTCATGAATGATATTAAACCAGCAAAAAATGTACAACAAACATAGGTTAATTGCATACTCTTGAAAAATATTAAAATGAAAGTTAATCCAAACTAAGTTAAAAAAAAAAAAAGTTGAATCACACCTAGGGTAATAATTGTTCTAAAGAAAGAGGTCTGCACTTTAGCACTGCCAAAAAGTAAGTTTGGTGGCACTAGAATGTTTATTTAAAAACAAAACAACTATTTTGAAAGGAGGTATTACTGCAGATTTTTAAATAAAAATATAAATTTATGAGCCAAAAAATATGAAATTCTCTTTTCTCTTACCACCCCTTGCTGCTGCTGAGTTCTTGCCCCAACTTTTGCTCTTAATTCTTGCCGTACAAACTCAGATGTCATTCCTGCAGTACTAGCCAGACCACTCCGACTGGAAGAATAGTAAGTAAAATTAGATATTTAATGGTAATGAAGTTTTATATGGAAACAAATATTGTATATAGTATAGATACATACAAACCTAACAAACAACCATCACTCTAAACTTACACAACTAAATCATTTTATTTGTTTTGAACTTAATTACTGAAATGTATAACAGAAGTGAAGAACCCAAGAAGAAGAGCATTAAACCACACAACTTCAATTATTACCATTCTGCTGAATTGGTAAAAAGCTGGAGGCTTGGTTGATCAAAGTAGTTGGAGTTATCAACAGTAGCACTGTAGCTGACAGAAGTCGTTGAAGCTATGGTGTTGGTAGCACTGACCGAATTAGAAACCTGGTTTCCAGGCAAAGAATGACTACTGAAGTTTGGAGAAATTTGTGGCTGAGGGGAGAGGTGCTGTTCTTCTGCAGCATGTACTTGTTGAGGTGTACAAGGAGAGTTAACCCACCCTGTAAATACTTTATTTTTATTATTGTTGTTTTTAATGACTGAAAAATAAACAAACAAATGAATAGTTTTTTTTATCTCAATCAATATGTTTTACTCTCTTTCAACCATGACATCACGTCCTAGCCATGCAGCTCGTTTGTTTGAAGATGTTAAGTCATTCATTACGTCTTTTACTGAATTATGTACAACTGTCTTTATGGATATGATTAACTGGCCTTTTATTCTGGAATAATCAAAGCTGGACACAAGATGGGATTAGTCCTAAAGAAGTAGATCACAAATAACCAGAATTATAAATTTTAGGTTTAAATAAGTTGTATTTATATCTTACTAGACAAACTATTTGTAAAACAAGTTAAAAAGTTCTTTATGCTTAGGAACAACTTTAAATACATTAATAACTCTTTATGGTAAGAATGAATTTTACAAAATTTAGTATTGTATTAAAATAATCTAATTTCACACAGCATATCAGTCTGTTTGTCTTTAGGTGACAAGAATGTGAAAAACTAAAGCTTGATTGATAAATGGCTTATCATAACTTTATATTTGTTGCAGTTTTAAAAATAGGAGGGCAAGAATATTTAATTTCCTATCAAATAATATAAAAATTGTATAAATTGATATAAAATTATTCATATAACTTTACATTAACAGACTTGGGTAGTTTGTTTTTTTATTAAAATTTTGACAGCTTGCCATTCATATACCACTTGCTGTGATAAAATAACTTTCAGGTCAGAATCACTCAATTATCTGTTATTTGCTTGATAAAATTTAAATACAAGCTTTATTACTTGACCAAAATATTGTTAATGTGCAGTATTAAAAAAAATATTTTCAAAATTTAAAATATTTCAATATTGGAATGCCATTAAAATAATACATGTGTGTATATATATGAAATAATATACAAAAATGTGTATTTAAGATGTCCAAACATACCAGACCCTGAGACGGTTCTTTGAAGCATCTGCTGATGCAAGATATTTTGATAAGCATTTATGGAAGATTGAGGTGTGTATTGGGTGCTTCTTTGAGTTGTAACAGAAGGACTTTGAGATTTACCTCCAGAACTAGAGCTTGGCATTGATTGAATATGAATCTGTCGTTGCTGTTGTCCCACAAACTTGTTCTGTCCTCCATAACTACTCTGTTTACGCAAACAAATAGAAAACAGCAAGAGATTTTGACTTTTAACTTGTTTCACAACAGCATGACTTGAACGTCGCCTACCTTAAACATTGGTTTACTGATAAAGTAGAATAAATTGATAATTAAATGCTTGTTTCTCAATTCTTATTTAAGGCACTTAACCAAAAACTACTTAAGTATTTCTGTAAGCAACAAAGTGATTTAAACCACAACTTTTCATCAGTTGTTAGGAAACACAACTTAAGAGTACAGCATTATTAAGATTGTAATCCAGTAAAGGTAGGTAAACAAAAACTAAATTTACTGACTAAAACTTCCAGGCTACTATAGCTGAAGGAAAATAGATATACAAGTCCTTTTCTGTACTGTATTTTGAAAGGGAAAATAAATGTGAGGAGCTTTTGAATAATGAAAACAGTTACTGAATAAACTTTCACAACAGAAAAGACAAAACTAAAATCCATACAAATACAAAAACGAAATATGTTAATCATACTTGTTTAATTCTGCAAGATAAACTTTTGTTACAAGCAAAATTCTTTGTAAACCTTGAACAGGGTAAATGAATTTTAATGCCTTACATTCATAACATTTATTGAATATTTCATGCAAGCCTGTATTCTAGAACAAACAATACAGGCTGAAAAAATACCTATTAGTGGAATGGTTAATAACCCTCATTAATAGCAATAGCATGTACTGTTTGTTCATTGTATTTCGTGTTGGAAACATTCACCCATATTTATTTCCAGTTCCCAAAGAAAGTATTTTCTTAACATTAAATAACATCTGCTGTTTAAAAAGTCTTAGTCTTTGTGCAAAAAGTAGATGTCCACAAAAAAACAGACACTTTCTTCACTAAAACCCCCCAATCATTTAGGAGGGTAAATATTAGAAAAACAAAAGAAGTCCACTTGGCATATAGGATAGCATTTCCACAATGGCAATAAGGATGTTGTATTTACAACAAAAACTTTAGTAAAACTGTTTTGTCTGTACCTGTGATAATTGGGCATTTAACATAGGATTCTGTTTCTGCAGTGACACTGCAGGATGTTGTGTCCACTGTGTTTGGTTAATTCCTGGCTGTGGAGACACTGCTTTGAGATGAGGTGACCTAGGACTTCCTGAACCACTGGAAGGATATGTTGGCATCGGATGCGGTGAAAGGCGTTGTTGTTGCTGATATGAACTAGCAGGGGATGTCGAACTGGGATACGGTGGCTGAGATAAGGGCGAGTATGGAGACTGTTGGTCGCCACGCTGACCAGGCGACAGCTGAGACTGCACGGTTTGCCCAACCTGACTCGAGATTTGACCCACCAAATTAGTAGAGTAACGGGGTGACAAATGCTCAGGCTTGCTGGACGAGCGCTGCAGTATAAAGATATTAAATTAGTAATATGAAGATACGTTACTTTTACACACAGCTTCTGATATTTAACAAATTTCTTTTAATAATATATTGATCTCACACTGGAATTATAATTACCATATTTCAGTAAAAAATATGCCCGCATGCCCTAGTATTTAATGCAACTTGCACTACTTGAAAATGTTAAATTGTGTAGAAATAATATTTCAGTTAACACATAATGAGTCTGATTCAATAAACATCAACTTATAATAAAGCAGGATAAATATATAAATCCTACACACCTACAAAAATGGCCTTGTGTTTGGAATTTATAGTGAATCTTCCTTTAAAAAAAAAAAAAAAGTACTTCTTTATACCATATGTATGTTAACATCTACAATGCGATTAAATAATACAGAATAAACAATGATTTAAAAATATTGATAAAAACAGCAGGAAGATAGTATAGCACTTTACATGATGGGATTAAAAAAAACACCTCCCCACACACTTACGTTGCTTATTGCAAAGTCTAACATATTTTGTAGTACTTGAAATGTTGAGTGTGTCTTTCAGTAAATGTGATATACACACCCATGAATGTTATATACATTTTAGTTCCAATCAACTCTCCTGTTACATTCAGAAGTTAAATGCATCTCCTACGTTGTGGTTCATACTGATCTGATGTAATTTCAAAGAAACTGAAACAACTCTGAATGGAAAACGTTTTTTCTTTCGACAGTTTTTCTTGTTTTATGTTAAGTATTATAAATCACAGTACACTCATTGTAAAGAGAAGGATAAAAAAAAAAAATTCTATGCAACATTAATTGTAAAGAACATTAAACTTGCATGCTGATTTGTCAGACTAGTAAAAGCTGTTGTTTTAGAACAACGTGCTGCCATTTTATTCAAAATTGCCGACACCTTCTACCAATACAATTTCTTACAAACCACGTTTCAGAATGTACCCAAGCTGGTATAATATATTTATACAAACACTTTAAAAGTCGAAGTTTAATCTTCAAATACCAAAAGATAAATAAAAATAAATTTTAAATTAATGATAATGAAACAAAACTCTCCATGGATTTAGTGCAAGTTTAAAATCTCGTTCTAATGCTATGCTAAATTTGTTAAAACAGGGTACAACTAAAGGATTTCTAACCTGCAGTGTTACATTAGGAGCTACAGTGTTATTTAATAAATCATTCATATTTTTGTGGAAAGGAGGAGCAGAAGAAAGGGTGAGCTGATCATTCACAGGCTGGTGAGTTTGAAGGGTGAGCTGCTGTTGTTGCTGCTGGGCTAACAGTCTCTTCTGTTGTTGAAGAAGGTATTTCTGACGCCTTTCATATAATCGGCTTTTCATCTGGAAAAAAAAAACATTACAAAAACTAATTACAAGTTTTGGACAGTTGCCAAATGTTAGAAGTCTTGAAATTACTTTTTCGTGTGTGTGAGAAAAGTAATTAACAAAGTTCTAAACGTGAAGAAAATCCACATTAGGTGTATCAAAACTTTAAAATTAACCTTATTTTACATCTTAAATTTTCAAGTTTTCACAGATTTTCTACATTCACACAATTCAAACCATATTAAATGATATTTATTTTCTATCAAGTATCACCTCATACAAGTAGAACTGTAGCATACCATAACAGCTGAATGGAAGTGCATCACTTAGATGAGGACATGATGACCACATTAATGTGGGATCTGTGTACCACCATCAAAAAAGGATTCAAACTTCCCAATGTTTACAAGTTTCATATATGTAATTAAATATTAACATTTGTCTATTTTTGTGTATCTATAAAATAAACTTAGTATAATTAAAGATGTTTATCAATGAATGGGGTAGGGATAATCACTCTCAATCATGCTTGTATGGCCACAAAGCTCATAAAACCTGACTGATGAGCAAATATTGAAACAAGGAAAATAAAAAGTGTTTCAGAAAAATAACCTATTCCTATGTATGAGGTACAAGTCCAGAGTTGATAAGGGTAGAACCAGAAAAATAAAAAGTCAACAGAGACTGTTTGTGATAATAGTAGGCTAACAGACAAAGAGTACAGTATAGAGTTTAGCATATAGGTCAGAAACATTTATTTTGGATATTCACATAAAGCTAAACAAAGATTATCTGGATTTGAAACCCCAATTTTAAACTGATCAAAGAGGGAAGGACAGTTAGTAAACAGCACCTACCACCAACTATTGGGCTACTCTAGTCAAATAGAGAACTGTAACCATTAGATGTTAGTGGCAACAAGACATGAACCATGAACCCTCACAAAATGTCTGACATCATGTTTGGTCCTCTCTCCAAAAAACAATAAATGGAACAACCAGCATATTACAAAAAAAAATCAAAAGGAAGACAACTGCTAGTAAACCAAGAAGCATCTCACAGCAGAGACATCTGCAACATAGTTAAAGAAAATACCAAAATATGACAAAAGTAATAAAAGTACTCAGGAACCCTAATTTCTTTGCAAAAAAGTTGAATTAGAGATTCTATAAAATTATCTACAATCACAGCATCTAAAGAAATATGTTACATAAATGAATTGGAAGCAGGGCCCAGTTGAACCAAAAGAACAGACAGGACCATCCTGAAGAGAATAAACCAATCTTTCATGAAAAGTTAAGCAAACACAACGAGAGAAGAATGAAAAAAAACCAACAAACAAACAAACAAAGAAACTAGACATAAGCCAAACTAAAAATAAAACTCCAAGAAAATATAGCCAGCTTTTCAACAGTTGCCAAAAACAAAAACTCTTCACCCACCCACCACTCTAAAAAAATATAACTATATTAAGTTTTCAAATAGAATGAGATATAGTGTGGTCTGAGTGGGGAAACTGAATATGTACATTCAACAACATGGGTGAGATTGTTTTGGTCAGGAAACAACAAAGGTTGCTTTATCCTCCAGAGTGGTCCAGATCTGAGAAATGAAAACAATAATAATAACAACAAAGGGGATTATTACTAAAGTAAAAATCACACTGTTGACAAGCAGATTCTTGGAGTGTGAAAAATTCTAAATGACATGACAGGTTTTGGGTCTGCTAGTTGGACTGCCTCAAAAAGTGAGAAGGAAATAATAATGAGGAGCTTATATACAGATGTGAAATAGTGGTCGAATTGACATACATGAAATCACAAGATTTAAACTTGCTTTCAGCAATGTAGTAAGCTATAAAGGCTGCAGCAAGAGAGATAAGATTCATAACAATGTTTAGTTTGGTAGAGAAGAGAAACTTTCATCTGGATAAAGTTAAATATACAAGGTGTGTTTCAGAATTAAACAATTTTTTCTAAACATCATGTCGGACACATTAAATAATAGTAACAAAAATTTTCATGACAAACTGCATACACACACAAGCCAGTGCAAAATTATGTAAAACTTTAAAATATATTTAATAATGGTTCTACTGAAACAACCATTTCCAACAACTACAGTTTCCTACCTGTGGTGCAAGGTTGGATGGGATATTTCCAGCCCCTGGATACTGAGATAAACCTGCTCGCTGAACACTCAACATTTCTAAAACTTGCTGTCCATTGGTCACTGCACCCAAACTGGGCACTATGGATCTCTGACTAACAATCACACTGTTGTAAGTTGGAGGCTGAGACAAGGACTGGGAGCCAGAGGTTGATACAGAAGTTGTGATGGCACTGGGGGAAGTAGTAGTAGTTAACTGAGGATATAAGGCTGGAGTAGCAACTACATGGGAACTCGACGAGACTGGGGTACTTCCACTGCTAGGAGTTTCGTAGCTCATTAACTGCTTTTGAATAGCATTGATAGCCATTTTTGCCTGAAGATCTTGAGTGGACATCATTGATTGTGGTGCTAGTTGAACAGTGGTTGTACTTGTTACAGACGTCTGACTAAAAGCTTCATCAAGTAACTTCACCACTACTGAATCACCAGCAGATGGAGACTCCATTTCTTGTTCCAGGCTCCATACCTGTCACATAGGAAAACTTAATATTTAAACAAAATGTTCTGTAACTCAGAGTATCACAGTCTAGCTAGAGCATGTGGGTTATTCCACTCTAGAAACATAGAGACGTACTTGCAAGAGTACAGCCTTTCATTAAATTTTAGTGAGAATAGGTACTTTTAAATTATCAAACTTGCATACTTGTTATTAAATACAAGGCTACACAGCATGCTACCTTTGCCCACAGTCAGGTTTATAGTATTGTACACTTTCAGACTTTAATGGGTGTACCTGTGGCACACATTCTCCTGCTTATTACAGTTGTGATGCAGGGCCCACCTTGAGGTCCTGAAACCTTGTAAGTTCTGGATAAATTTTGTGTACTCTATTTTTCCCTGTGTAATTTTCCTATTTTTACTGGAACAAATTGAAAATTAGGTAAGTCATCTGTCTAATTCAACTAATTAGGGTTCGTTAAAAAAAAACAACTAATAATAAATATATAATTACAAAAAGTTGTACTGCTTTAAAAAAAATATTATATGGAAGCTTTTATTATGCATTTTAAAAACACATTTGATTTTTGAATCTCAACTTTAACCATATGTAACTGTATAAAAGATTAACCAATATTTTTACCAGTAATAGCCCCAGTGGTTCAGCAGTAAGTCTACAGACTTACAATACTAAAAATATGGTTTTGATACATGTGAGCAGAGCACAAATTGCTCAATCTCACAAATTAATAAAAAATATTAAATTTCAATTCTGATTTATCTACCTTTATGTATAAACAAAAGTTGTTAATTTGTCTGGCTGGTGTCAATAGCTGTCATAGAGAGCTGATAAAACCAACTTTTATGCAATTTAATAGAAAACCTAAGATAGGACTCTCCTATGTATCAAGTGCAAGTAAATAAGTAATCATGGAGATGGTTAGAGTTTGGCAATGATTTCAGTTTTACTGCAAGTGACTCTTCAACTGTGTGAAGAAGTTAACAGCAGTATACATGAAGCCAATGCCAACTGAAAGTAAGATTTAAATGTCAAATGTAACAGTTTTGCATCAGATGACTAGTTGGTATGCTAGAGCTCAAAAGTAATAATGCTGCTAACACCCAAGCATGAAAAAAAAGTTTAATAAACCTACCTCTTCTAAGATTTGGGACAAAAGAGGGTCTGAGACATGATCATTGCTTGCTATTGTTCCTGTTGTCTCTGCTGAAATGGCATCTCCTAATAATTCTGATAGTGTCATATGTGAAGGTGATGGAATGCTTATTTGTCCAGAAGTTGGAAAGAAGTTGGATGATGATGCAGTTCCGTTATTGGTTGTCACATGGATTCCCAGTGATTTAGAAAGTTGTGAAGCATCTGGATTGTTGAAAATTTTCAGTAGTAACTCTTGTTGTGAAAGTTGTTGATGCTGTTGGGGGATGCTTGTATTGGACAGTTGATGTTGGTTGAAAGTTGGTTGACTCCACGAATCAAACGTCACATCCTGTCGTAGAAGGTTACGTATTGTGGTAGTGGATAAAGTTGTACAACTTTCCAGTGTTGCAGCTGGAGTAGACATTGTAGATGCTACTGTTGAAGATGCTAAATGTATGTTTGATTTAGCAGATGTGTTTAGAAGCTTTTTCTCAAGACCTCTGGGAAGTCGATCCTGAGGAAGTTGAGACATAATGGAGCTGGCAATGGTGGTAGGTATGGACGGCTCAGTTTTTGGAGTTTGAGCAAGCATGGACACCAGCATTGGATTCTGACCAGCCAAGTAAGCCTTAAGTAAAGTGAAATGTTAAGTATTTTATTAATATTGTATCTTTTCAATTTAAAGAACTCTCCTCACAAGTACATGAGTCTAAAAGCTATTACTATAGCCAAAACTAGACTGGCAATAAGCCATCAAGGAACACAGATGTCAGTTATTAGGGAATGCAGCCATAAGCTCTGTCAGCTAACCAGTCTTGGCCAGCAAAATATACAAAAATAATAACTTAAGATTATAAGTGAGTGAGTGGGTATAATCAATCTAATTTTTTAACAACCAGGTCTTGCAAAAAAAATAAATGTATATTCTGACCTCTAACCTTGAGGCAAGTTTCAGATTAAGAAACACAATAAGGATAAGACTTGCAAATTAAACAAGTTTGGATTTAAAAAAGATCAAAAATAAATGTAACTCTATATGACTTTCTACACTTTAGGTGTTATTCCAATTTCTATATGTACATTAAAAATGATCATTAAAATCTTAAAATTTAAGAGGTAAGCAGAAAGTTGTTTCAATTTCTATGATTAAAACAATCAAGTTTTTAAGGAAATTAAAGTGTTTGACTCCTAAAATGTACATCTTAAATAAATAACTACTAAAAAAGCTCTAAACATTTACCTATAATGGACTTCTAATCAATGCAAACTGACAACACAGATCAGACCTACATATTAATCCAGGCATTCTTATAGCAAAATTTATTACACCTTTCTTATTTATAATTATTATAATGCACTGATCTATCTACTGGGTACCTATACTCTTAGTAATACTTTCAGCCATAATCCTAATAACATCTCATAAAGTTTAGCCAATACAGGTGATTTAAAAGTCACATACCAAACTAACAAAACAATCTTCATAATAAAGAGAGAAAAATACTAAAAATTTATTGCACAGTTCACATATGCCCCAATGATACTGCAGGATCACTCAGCTAAAGCTGGTCACAGTAACCAATATTTTTTACCAGTAATAGCCCCAATGGTTCAGCAGTAAGTCTACAGACTTACAATACTAAAAATATGGTTTTGATACATGTGAGCAGAGCACAAATTGCTCAATCTCACAAATTAATAAAAAATATTAAATTTCAATTCTGATTTATCTACCTTTATATATAAACAAAAGTTGTTAATTTGTCTGGATGGTGTCAATAGCTGTCGTAGAGAGCTGATAAAACCAACTTTTATGCAATTTAATAGAAAACCTAAGATAGGACTCTCCTATGTATCAAGTGTAAGTAAATAAGTAATCATGGAGATGGTTAGAGTTTGGCAGTGATTTCAGTTTTACTGCAAGTGACTCTTCAACTGTGTGAAGAAGTTAACAGCAGTATACATGAAGCCAATGTATACAATTGATCACTATTACAGACCTATAGCACCAAATTGACCTTTAAATGGATGATCAATTGTAAAAAATCATAGAAATAATCAAGACAACTAAACTACAGCTTAATTTCAGTTAAAATCTATATTTAAAATCAAGGTCTAAATTAATCTATTACCATTCAAAACATTTTCGATCTATTCAGTCCTGATGACAAGAAAATTCCAAAATAACTGTTCACAATTATGTTCCAAAATTTATTTCAAGATTTATGTATAAGGGTCACTATATATGAAAGTAAAAACTGCAGTTGCTAATACTTGAAAGCATGAAATAATATTAAAACCAAAAATTTCAGCAAAGCACTAGAAATGTTTGATCATTGTGGTGTCTGATCAAAATGTCCATTGTTTTACTATTGTTTAAATTTGAGGTATAAAAACATGTTAAGAGAAGATCATACTATACTTAGCAATTATTGCACAGTTACATCCATCCATTATTACTGTGTATTAATGCAATCAAAATCATAATTGTTTAAATCCAATTGGGTTATGTTCAAAGTACTTCAGAAGTTTCTCTTTTGAAAAGGATTCGACACAAATATTTTTGTTTACATATCTATAAAGGTTGCAAGAAAACCAAAAAAAAACCTGCCATTCAATAAGAAAAGTAAAAGCACATTTCCAATACATTTTTGGACTTTTAAAAAATAATTAATAAGTTCCAATGTTTTTTTTGTGCCATTGCACTTTTAGTATTAATATATTAGCACACTCAAACTGAAAAATAAGAAATACTTGATATTTCTAATGAAAAATACTAAAAGCATCTAATAAGAATTTACTAAAAGTTCATACTTACGTGATTGGAGCGCTTCTGTGGAGTTTCTGTGGATGAGTCTGAGAGAGAATCTGAAGATTTTCTCTTTGCAGTTACACTTATGATATCATCTAAGTTAGAAGGACCCAAGGAGCTACCTGGCTGACTAGAAGAATCAATCCCCAACTGATTTAAGAACTGATCTCCTGTAGTTGACTCATTTGTAGGCTCAGAATTTACCTCTCCTATACTTTGGCTGTTTTCGTTTTGATTCTGGTAAAATAATAAAAAAAAATTTAATATAATTTTTTGAGAATACAGTTTTACACCTGCAACTAATTTCAAGATCCAGAGTTGTTCTGCTTAAGAATTTTATGACAGAGTAAGTAAAGTTTTGAAGTATTGTTCCTTCATGATGTTTTCTTAAGTTAATAAAGACAATAAAGAACCTTGGTACAAACATTTGTACTTTTGCATTTATACCATTGAATTATGCAATTAGTGAAACGGGTAAAAGCTTGTTCCATATAAACAATATTCAATTCACTTTTGTTTTCAGAGAAAATAGCAAAAGTACAAGACATCTTGGAAAACAAATTTTCCATTTCTCACACTAAAATAAATTTTAGAGAGGGAGGTATTTAATGGTAGGAATAAAGAACTGTAACAGATTATTAGTCGAGTAACAATATTAATCATGGCAATAAATTTTACAAATACAAAAAGGAAAATGGGAACATTAAATTAAAAAAAAAGTTTTAACTCATTCCAGAATAAAGTAATATACTAATGCTTGCCACAAAGCCCAAATTGTAGACACCTGATATGTAGAAGCACAGTTAAAAATATGGAATGAATCTATTGTTACAGTATTAAATATTCTGGGTTTGGGGTGGTGGAGCAACAGAAGTGTTTTCTTTCTAGTTTCTCAATGAAAAATAAATAAATGAAAAACTCAAGTCTTTTATAGCAGAAATATATCGCATGATATCTAACTATAGTGTCCTCTATTGTGGATATTACTAATACCTATCACTACATGTCTGGTTCAAAAGTAGTATATTGTAATATTTGCTGCACTAAAAGGTGGTTTGGAGTGTCAAACTGAAGTCTGGAGGAAGCTACAATTAACATGTGGTATTAGCATGGCTGATGATATTAGTAATAAAAAACAAAAGTCACTGAATAGTGCATCTTTCCTCAGGTGGGTTCTGGATTTGTCTTCTCTAACAATCAGTAGAGGGAGCCAGATTTCATCATTGGAAAGATCAGAATTAACTTATTCTACTATATGCAAATTCAAGATAAAAGATAAAGATTCTAGCATATATAAATTCAAATTAGAAAAACTAAACATAAAGAAAAAATGTGTAAGAGAGTCTGTGAAATGTTTAACTTGATTTCATTGGTCAAGTGAAATCCAGTATTCAAACAAAGTTAATTTTAAAACTCCAAATTTGAAAAGGGGAACAACACCTTCCACAATTGCATACATCTTTAAATGGCTTTTGTGTCATATTTTCATGTGTGGAAACTGTGAAGTCTTCTCTGCTGGTGAGACCAAATGCAATCTAAAAGTAAGGAATTCTGAGCACTCAACTGTTTTGATAAAAAAAATACCACCAATCAACCTTTGTCTCTTCTCAATATGTCAATACAGTAAAAGAGATAAGCCAGTAAGTCAACTTTTTCCAGTTTCTCCATCCTTAGAAAAGACAAGTGATTTGGAATTCCTGACACATTATATTTCCCCAGTTCTATATATTACAAAATTTTCTATTGTTGAATATCATTATTATATTAATTTCTTTATATTTTTCCTATCTCCATGTCCTAATTTCATACAATTCCATCCACAGTTATTCTCAAACATAAATATTTATATTTCTGCTCGTACTTAGATACTGAAGATGGAACAAGTTGTATTCAGAGACATCTATATTTCTGTAAAATAAAGATATTTGCTGTGTCATTCTCCTTATGGTTGAAAACAAAATGTTTTCTGTATAAAATTACCTAAAAAGTAAATTATATGAAAAGACCTAAATATGGTACGTAACTAAACTACATATACAGAATAAACTTTACCTGATCTTTGTGTTTTGGCTTCAGAAGATGAGACTTTCTGTAGCTGTTTTCATCATCATCATCATCATTCAGCAACTAAAAAATAATGTGCTGCATTTAATGAAATTCATGCACAGAAATGCATTTTAAATTGGAAATTGGGCATAAAAGTACTTGAATTTACCTTGTCATTAGCTATCACTTATATTTTGACCAGAAACGTAGCTTAGCAGGAATTAAAGGAAAAAAGTTTTTAAAGACTCCTGTCTAAAGTTAAAAAATACACAAATTACATATATCAAAGTGTTATTCAGTTGCTTTTATAATTTGCCAAACATATCACAAATAAAGGACTTAACTTCTAGAGAAAGAATGAATCATACCTTTCGTAGCATGTTGTTAGTGTTCATGTTCTTCATTGGGCGTTCTCCATCAGGTTTACTTTTCAAATCTTCAGAACTCTTTTCTTTCAACAGTTCTTTCTTATGAGCAATTTTTGAAGCACCCTCAGGTTGTGCAGATGCTTCTTCAACTTCTTTATTTAACAATTCACACAAAATATTTTCCTTATTGGAAGAAGAATTAATTCTGCCATTTTCTGAAAGACTTTGCTGTGTTGTCTGTAAAACTAAACCACTATTACTACTAGTTGGAACTTCTGAAGTTACATTATACTCTTTGGACACTGTGGTAGAAATTGTATGCAAAGAGTTTACTTTATCAGTTGTCTTAGTTAACAAGTTTCTTAATTTCTGAGCTGTTTTGGAAAGGCTCTGGTTTTCTTGCAAAGTCGGAGGACTTGTGCTATTCCTGTCCACAATGGTGCCTGTGGATTCCATTTTTCCACAAGTGGGTGAAGACTGTATGGAGCTGAAAGAGAATGATGCACTGAATGGAGCATTTCCACATGATGTAGGACTTGGAACTGAAGTAAACTGAGCAGCTGGTGAATATGTGACAGGTGATATTTTACCTTGTGTCAGTTCAGGAGAAAAGGCACTATTTGATGAGTGGGAACCCTGTACAACAGAATGAACACTACCAGAGTTGTTGATACTGTTTGGGGATGTAGACATTTGAGTATGTGGGCTGAGAGTGGAAGTGTAAGAGGTGGTGCCAGTGATAGCCAGCCCATCCTCTCTGTGGTTCCCAACAATCAAATCCCAAGTGGGACCAGCAAACATGTCCATCCCTAGATCATTGAATCCAAAATCATGGGAAGAAGGACTGAAAGTTGAAAATCCACCATAAACTGAAGTAGACATGTTCACAGAGACATTTTCTGCAGAGTTCACACCATTCAATCCCTCATTCAAATTACCAATGAGGCTGGTGGAAGGCAAATTCCCACTGACTGCAGGTGTACTACTTTTTTGAAGGCTTTCTAGAGACTGAGGAGTTTCACTATCTCTGTTGAATTAGGGTGAAAAACAAAACAGATTATATAAACACTGTTCTTCCATACCAGTTCACAAAACTTAATTATTTCTTTGAATAAAACATTTCTAAAAACCAAAGAAATTAACACTATAGCATAGCACTATTATTTTCTATTTTCTACACATAAATCCTCCACTTTGTAACAAAGTCAGAGTTTAAAAAAATCAAAACTGGTTGTCAACATAATAAATGCATGTTAAAACAAAGTAGTTTTACAACATATACTTATAAAAAAAAAAATTGTACACCAAGTTCCTATAAAACACATTACATCACATAACTGTTGCCAAGGTTCTACTAAATTTGCCATTTATAGGACCCGCATTTATTTTATTCATTATAACACTCAATGTAAAGAACAGTTCAAAGATACTGAATGAAAATCATTCATTTTCTAAATAAAATATCAAGATTACATCAGTATTCAAAATAAATAGTTTTTAACTTCTCTTCTGGGGGTAACTGGCAAGTTATAGGAATCCTTGTAACCCACAAACAAGGAAATTTTATTGAACAACAAAATTGGCACATCAGATTTTGAAACAGGTAATAATTTTATTATAAAAGATACAACTTTTCGCTTTACAAGTCTTAGGCATTTTATCAGAGTAAAAGAATCCATGAATAGATGGCTACCCATTTCTGTAAAAGAACACATTCAAATAAAGACGCTCAATGAATAGTAACAACATGCGACATCATTTCTGCTACGACAATCAAGGATGAGTAACAGTTAAGGATTCAAGAGAGAGTTAAGATATCTACAACTCTTAACAACTGAACTGAAACCTTAAAATACATTATTTTCTGCTTTTCCTCTCAAGATTTTTCTAGCTACTGACATGCTTAACTGGCATAGCTTTCTTACTTCAGGTAATTATATTCAATTTTATATGTTAAAATGTTAATTACTTTAACAGTTCTAAAGCAGGCACTGAATGATAGTTATCAACATATGCACGCTAAAGTATATGATGTTTAAATGTTAAATTTGACTAACAGATAGATTTCAACTTATACACGTTAAAAGCTAATAATATTTTCCAAGGTCTTCAAAAGACTCTGTACTTCCAAGTTACTTTATTTCAAAATTTGAGTTACTTTAGTTTATCTTGTGGATGTTTCAACACAAACAAACTAAATATGAGAAACATGAAACTACTGTAACCAGAGCTAAGTTATCAGTCCAGCTCATGAATAAAACAAAGTGTGTCTTTCCACTTTATTATTCATCAAAGAAGTGGTACAAACTTAAGTTGTTTTTGTAAACTTTATTTTTAATATTTCTTATTTGCTTTGAGTACAATTCAATCTTACAAAGCTCTGTGACTTCTTAGCTCTGTGACTATGACGTCTACAAAGATGGCTAACCGCTAAACAAGTTATATAATTTAAATTTATGAAAAATTGTCCACTCCACTGAAGTTACACACAAAAAATTAAGAAGTTACTTTATGACTAATAGAACAGACCCCAGTACAATTTCCAATACCTTTAGTGTTTACAATGTTCTTTTTTTTCTGCATAGGAACCTTGTTTTGTTTTTTTTAACTGCTGATTTTGACATTTGACCACCCCCAAATCAATAGCCCCTTCCCCTCCTCAAAGGAAAGTAACCTGTTTAGTCCAATTAAATTTTATTGTTTAGAACTCACAAGTTAACATCCACAAAGCGTGCACACACACACATTATATATAAATGGATATATTGTTATACTCTCCCCATAAAAAACAAAAACTTTTGTAGTATTTCACAGACAAACAACCAACCTGTATAATAGCTAAAGTAAATGCTAAAATCATTAACTTATCAAACTGAATATTTATAACTGACATAACATGCAACTGATATAAAGGGAGTGGCTCCTATTATGAAAAATTCAATTTTCAAGTAAGACCCTAAAAATCTGAGGTCTTTTCTCAAAAGTTAAAACTTGTGGGTGAAATTTGTTACCAAACAAATAGTGTGATTTTAAGATAATCACCATCAGAGCTTTTTTTAATTTTTTTTTTTCAGAGCCAGCTCACATCACCAATGGGATGAAAGAGTAGACAGAGTACAAATAAAATTTGTAATAAAATTTAATAAAACCATTAATAAAAAATACATATACAAAAATGACAGCTGTAAATCAGTTCAAAATATCAAAGCACACTGTGAACCCAAATATAAAGAATAAGACATCAGATGTCAGGTTTTATAATCTGATAATACTTATTACAAAATAACAACCTCTGATATCTCCTCACTCTGAAATGCTACAGTTAAATATTGAGACTTCCAAGAAAACTATCTTCCACTAAAAATAAAAAATAGCAGGGACTGTAAACTGAAATCATTTTCATCAAATGAAACAATTATACTTGCCGAATAATCGAATGTGTAGACATAATAAACTCCTCTTCACTGGTAACTTGACTGTAGCTAAATTTTTTACTTTTAGTTTGAACGCAAATGTATTTATCTTGTGATATTTGTAGACAATAGATGCCACTGGTGTTGCTGCCTGTTTGGAGGGCTAGAATTAAATTAAAATTTTTATAACCCACTGAAAATTAACCTGTCACCAGCTGATGTAAGAATAGTTCTCTCTGTGTTTATCCTACTAACTTAACTGTAAGTATGAAATGACTAGTTGAGGGTCAAACCACTAAATAAATTCAATACAAAATTAAAAACTGACTAATCATCATTTAAATAACGAACAGTATTCTAACACTGCTGTTATCATTAATTAATACAGTTTTCATTGACTACATCTTTATATCAAATGCTGTACAACCTACACTATTGTAATGTTTACTGTACTTTGTTTCATCACCAGGTATATAAACTTACTGTCTTTCAAATGTTGATTCACCTTGTGTCGATCTTTGGGATGACAGAGTTCCTGGATACTCTTACCGACTAAATCTTTATTAAGGTGCTGGCTGTAAGTTGATGATACACCACTGAAACCATTAAAACAAAACAGATTTTGATTTGATTATGCAAGTATAAAGGCTAAATGCAGTGTTCCAAACAGATCAGGACTGGTTGTTAGCACATCATTTTTTTAAAAAATGAAATAGGACTATTAGCACTATTTTTTCGTTAGAAAGTATAAATGGTTGTTTAAAACTTTTGTTTTTACACAGTAGGAATGACTGTTAGCACTTTTGCTTACAAAGTAGGGTAGGACCAGTTGTTAGCACTATTTTGTTTTTAATAGTAGGACTGGTTGTTAGCACTTTGTTGCTACTCCTAAACCAACACACATACACACAGAAAACGATGCATCCAGAAAAATTCATAAAATTTGTATAAAGTTCCTTAACAGGGCACACTCTCTTTAACCCACCACTATTTATCCAGTGATGTATAACTCAATGCTAATGCAAAGAGAATCTATCAACTTTTAACACAAGACAATACACATTAAAAGTGCTAGTCAGAGAACTATGAGAATACAAAACTTTTCTAAATGATTTTCAAACATAAAAAGAACAATTCAATCTGCTTCATTCATTTTTTTTTACAAATGTAATTCACAAACAGCCTAGCACATTGATCATTTTCTCCTAACTTATACACAAGAGAAATTGAAGTAAAAGAGAAAGTAAACATTACATAAGCAGTCCACTTTAATATTCTCTTAAGAAGGTCCTGTGAACATTTTGGAAATATTACCTCACACCAGTAGTTTATAGAATTTTAACCGTTTCAATAAATCAACTTTTCTTTCATTCATGAAAGGCTATGAAATAATAATAATAAAAAAATCATCCTTGTAGCATTAAAGATAATATCTCAGCTGGTTTGATTACCATACAACATGAACAGGTGATTACATTATCGTTTACAAAAAGTTTTAGAGGAATGAGATACAGCCTATCCTTGAGACATCAAAATAAAAAAATCCAAAAGTTTGAAAACTAAGTAACCAGACAGTTGGTCTTTGCTCAAACTTTACATGTTGTAAAATAGCATTCACTACAACAACTATATACAATGTGCAAAATTTAGAATTCAGAGAAATACATTATGATAATATAGAGAAAATGGTCGTAACTATTAAAATCACATTCAACAGGGTCAGAGAGTGTCTTACACAAGTCACCACATAATTGTATAATAACTACAATTCATTAGAGCCAC